>NC_077231.1:77044472-77344472 GCF_027887165.1 Monodelphis domestica
TCTTTCTTTCCCCTTACCTTCTGTTTTAGATTTGATACTAAGTATTGGTTCCAAGGCAGAAGAGGAGTAAGGGCTAGGCAACAGGAATTAAGTGACTTGCCCAGGGTCACAAAGCTAGGAAGTGTCAGAGGCCAGATTTGAAGCCAGGCCCTTCTGCCGCCAGGCCTGTTAATCCACATCTATTTCACCATCCTGACTGTTAAACTTTCTGAGCATATACACTTTGGAAACTGAAAAACTCTACAAACTGGGGCTTGATGTATTATTTTGTTGATTTTCTAGACTTAAAGGTAGTGATAAAGAAAAATGTTAATAATAAAGATTAAACATAAAAGAGTGTCCTCCTACATTTCCCACCAAGAGATCCAATTGTTAAATATTTAATAGCACACCCCTGGTCCACCCACCTTTCACCAAACCCCATAATACAAATCTCTTTGAAAGAGAGGGAAATATATTTAATAAATGCCTCTACACTACTATTTTCAAGGCATTTTTGCTTAATGTAAATGTACAAATCTGAAAAAAAATTACTAGTGGATAAAAAATCCATTTTCTAAAACAACATCTTAAAAATTCATCCAGGCATGTTTATGCAAATGGAAATGGATTTTAAATAGATGCATTTCATAGGTCCTGTCAACTGGAATAATGCTAAGCCCAAAGGCTTGACAGCTTTTAGACCCCAAATCATGAGAATGAAAAGAGGAAAGGGAGAAGAAAAGAGGAGGAAAATATGTGGGAAATTATTTTTAGAAATAATTTAGAAAAGGAGACTTCCAGTGTGGTGAGGGAGAAGAAAAGAGGAGGGAGAGGGAAATAAAGGAGAGGAAAGGAGAGAGAAGAGGGAGAAGAAAGAGAAGGGGGAGAGAGAGACAGAGACAGAGAGAGATAGAGAAGGACAGAGATTTTAGGCATGTGATTTCTCAAAAGATCCAGAAATAGCCCACCACCAGTTTTTGTGACATGGACAATGGAGAGAGAGCCTATATAACTTCCATTCTGCTGCCATCAGAGGGGTAAAAAGAAGAATGAATGACAATAATTTGTGATGAGAAAGATGGGGAAAAGCAGAGAGAAGAGAGGCACGTTGATTCTCTAGCCCTTCTAGTTTCAATGAATTCTCTCTAACTAGAGAACCCAAAATCAACTGCCAAACACAAACAAAAGCTAGAAAAGCAGTACAATCTATTGTACTGTATGTATCTAACCCACACTTTGCCTAAAATTCCAGACCTTTAAGTCATGCTTAGTATCTGGGAGGCAGCATGGAACAGTATAATGAGTAAGGGAAGCCAGTCCCCAACTGATGAATGGAAAATGGATAAGAACAGTCAATTCTCAAAAGAGGAACTAAAAGCCATCAACAATGACTTGAAGGATCACTAGGTGATTCAGTGGATTGAGAGCCAGGCTTAGAGATGGGAGGTCCTGGGTTCAAATTTTACCTCAGACATTTCTTTAATGCAATGTCACTTATTCCCCATTGCTTATCCCTTACCATTCTTCCGCTCTGGAACCAATACACCCACTGTTTTCTCTAAGATGGAAAATAATGATTTAAAAAACAAACAGTCACTTAAAAAAAAAAAGATGCTCTAAATCACTAACAATGAAAGAAATGCAAACTTTAATTCTGAGCTTCCATCTTATACCTGTCAGATTGAGACAAAAAACCAAAAATAGGAAAATACTTGTTATTGGGGCTCTTGGAGAGCAAGCACATAAGCACCCATTAGATTGTAAACTCCTTGAGGGCAGGGACTATCTTCTGCTTCTGTTTGTGGATCCAGGGCTTAGCATAGTTTCTGGCACATAGTAGCTACTTAATACATGTTTATTGAATTGAATGGTGCCCAGTTGTGAATGGATCTAGTTTTCTATAAAGCAATTTGGAATTATATAAATCTTTGACCAAGGGATGCGAGGCATATAACCCAAAGAAACCAAAGAAAAAGGGAAATGACATATACATATAAAACTATTTATAGCTGCTCTTTTTTTGGCAAAGAACTAGCAACCAGGGAAAGGGCACATCCATCAATTGGAGAATGACTGAACAAATTTTGGCATATGAATAAAAGTGAACATTATTCTTCCACAATGAACAATAAAAGAGACATATTCAGAGAAACTGGGAAGACTTGTATGAACTGATCTAAATGAAATGAACATAAACATTAGAAGAACAATTTAAAGGACAACAACCTTGAAAGACTTGAGAACTCTGATCACTACAAGCACCAATTAGAACTCCAGAAAACTGATGATGGAAGCAAGTCTCCTACAACCTCTCAACAGAGAGGGGATGAGTTGGAGGCATCAAAAGAGGCAGGGAGGCATCTTCAGTCACAGCTAGTGGGTAGGTTTATTTTGCTTATTATATTTGTTAGGAGAGCAGGCTTTTAGTTTTTAAGAGTAGGGATAATAAAGTGAGAATGATTTTAAAAAAAGAAAAGAATATCAATGAAACATTTTCTAAAATGCATAGAAGAGAGTAGAAGGAAGTTCAAATGTAGATACAAGCAAGTAGGGCATTATTGTTATTATCATGCCAGCACACCCTGAGGCCTATGGGATTTTTCCATCTAACTTGGCCATTGGAACTTGTCAAATGTGTTGTCTCCTTAACCAGAAAGTGAGCTCTTTGAGAACAGGAAGCATCTTGATTTTCTATTTGTATCCCTAGTGTATAACATGTGTGAGATTTAAATTGGTTGAGGTCTTAAACTGTAGTGAGTTAAAATGGTGGAAGATATAAATTGTGATAGATATAAGAGAGGGTGAGTAAATTTGACCGCAGAAAATATGTTTCACTACAGTGTCTTGGTTTTTAAATCAAATATAAGGTGGTCGCCAGGGAAATATTCCAAATTATTCAAATACCCAAGTCAACTGGGTTTTATAGAGATTTTTAATTAATAATATAACGAGGAATTAGAGAAAGAGAGAAAGAGTAGGAAAGGAATAATTATGAAGGGCCTCAAGCCAATATGGCCTAGACCTGAGTCTTAAGAGAGAGAATCAGTCAGTCAGTCTTTTAACACTCACCACAAGGTCTGCCTAAACAAGGATTCTAGTGACACCAGGCCAGCTCCATCTCAGCTGACTTCACCAGAGAGCCTTCCAGCCAGAGACTGTTCCAAAGGGCCTCTCTCCAGAGCCTCCAGAGGGACAGAGTCCCCATAGAGGAGCTCCAGCGAGACCTCCTTAGAGATTGTCCTCCAAGAGCTTCCCTTCTCCAGAGCCTCTCTCAAGAGATTCTTCCCAAGCGGTCCTCATCAGAGATCCTCCAAAAGGATTTCTCCAAAAGGATCTATTCTCAAGAGATTCTGCTTTTTCTTATATAGGGGTTTTTCTCCCATGTCACCTCCCCTAAGTCCCTACATCTACCAATCACTGTAGATGCTTTCCAAAGGACTGCCCATCTAAATTCCTGCTAAGTCGACCAAATCTCCTCAGTAAGTCTGAAGGAGAGAAAACACAGCTGAGTCAACTAATGTCATCAAGAGAAAACTTGCCCGACCCTTTTAGGTACCTAGCATCCCATTGTATCAATTCTAAAAACAGGCCTGGCTCAAAGAACTTCTTGCCTTATTTTAAGCATGGGTCCAAGTACTTTCATTGTTTAGCACGGAGTTTTTTTCCCCTAAAGCAGTCTTAAGTACTGTTGGAGTAGAGGTCCTCCCATTTCTGATCCTGGCGAGTTCTCACATCAAAATGGGGAATGTTTCTCAGTAGGGAATTTGTTCCAATTAAGAATTCCCTGATGGGGGAAATTTTAACATTCACAAGTCTGAGAGATTTCAAGATTTACACATGGGACTTTGCATTTAGTAAGTCCTTAATAAACGTTTCATTCATTCATTCATTCATCATCATCATCACTAGCATTTATTTAGTACTTCCACTGTGCTAAGAGCCTTACAAATATCTCATTTGATCCTCACAATAAATCTGGGAAGCAGGTGCTGTTATTGCCCCCATTTTATGGTTGAGGAAACTGAGGCAAATAGAGGTTGAAAATAGCAAGTTGTCCATAATAGAGATTCAAAATTTGTATATAATCCTCTTTTTTGTTACTTGTATATTGAAATATTTATTAAGTTCATGATGTTAAAAAATAGTTAAACAATTCTAAATCTGGAATCAAAGGATCTCAGGTTAACTCTAGGTCTGCTGTTTACAACCTATTTGATTTTGGGCAAGTGACTTCATCTCTCAAGGTCTCAATTCCTTACCAGGAGAAGAAGGGCCTTGAACTGGACCCATGACCTCTCAGGTCCCTTGTATCAATGTTGCTTCTCCTTGATTGATGTGATCTGCTTCCCAGCATCTACTTCAAACCAGTGTGAAAGCTGGATTCTTTGAGGCTTTGGAAACCAAATGGAATCTGGGATTGGGGGAATGTTACAACAATCAATCAATCAGTAAGTATTTTTTAGTCATCTCTTGTGTGCCAGACATAGGTACCAGGATACAAAGACAGAAAATGGATTATGGAAAGAAAAAGATGAAATCAGAAGGGACTTGCAAAATACACTTCCATATTGGTCATTGTTGTAAGAGCAAAGTCATACATAACCAAAACCTCCAAATAAACCCATAAATACTCTGATGTGAAAGATGATTCCAATAGTTCTTTCTCTGGAGAATCAAACAGAGAATCAGCATTCTTTATCATGAGCCTTTCAGGATTATTCCAGATCAGTGCATTATTGAGAGTTGCCAAATTTTTACAGATAATCATCTCTAATATTGCTGTTATTGTGTACAATGTTCTCCCAGTTCTGCTTATTTCACTCTGCATCAGACCCCACAGATCTTTCCAGTTTTCCCCTGAAATCAAATCTTGCTTATCATTTCTTATAGCACAATAGTATTCCATTACCAACATGTACCACAATTTATTCAGCCATTCCCCATTTGACAGACATCCCCTCAATCCCCTCAATTTCTGATTCTTTACCACCAAAAAAAGTAGTTACAAATATTTTTGTACAAGGAGGTCCTTTCCTCTTTTTAATTATGTCTTTGGGATATAGACCCAGTAGTGGTATTACTGGATCAAAGGGTATGCACAGTTGTATAGCCATTTGGCCATAGTTCTAAATTGCCCTCCAGAATGGTTGGATCAGTTCGCAACTCCACCAACAATGCATTAATGTCCCAATTTTGTCACATCCCTCCAACATTAGGTTTATTTTATTTTTAACAAGTTCCTGGAGTAGTTTGTCATTTCCTTCTCCAATTTGTTTTTACAGATGAGGTAGTGGTAGTCTCTCGGTGACCGAGAATGACTATTGTCTTTGTGCATTATCATCTATTGATGTACCCTCATGTGGCTTTGGAGTCCAAAGGCTGAGGCGCAGAGTCTGTGGCACATGGGGCCTGGGACGCCAGTTGTTACGGGAGGTGCAGTTGTGGCCTGGTGTCAGCATTCACGCGCAGCGTCAAGACATCGACGTCGCTCATCTTCAAAGATGGTGGCGGCCTGGTGAATGTGGGTTCGCCAGCTGCTTCTGCCAGAGGCAGCGAGTTCTAGTTGCTTTGGTGTCATGCCAGCCCACTTCAAGTTGGACTTTAGCTGATCCTTGAATCTTTTCTTTGGTCGGCCTTGTTTCCTGAGTCCAGCTGACAGTTCACCATAGAATACCTGTCTTGGTATTCTCTGTGGGTCCATGCAGATGACGTGTCCAGACCATCGTAGCTGGGGTTTGAGGACCAGGACTTCGATGCTGGTGGAGTTGGCTCTGTCGAGGACTTCCTGGTTGGTGATTCGGTCCTGCCATCGGATCCTCATGATTGACCGGAGGGAGCGTTGGTGGAATTGCTCCAACTGCTTCATGTGCTTCCGGTACAGTGTCCATGTCTCACAGCCGTACAGGAGCGAGCTGAGGACCACTGCGTTGTACACTTTGAGCTTCGTCGCAGTGCTTACACTTCTGTGTTGGAGGACTTTGGAGGGCAACCGCCCGAGTGCCTGGCTGGCCTTTTGGATCCTGGCATGGCCTCGTGGTCTAGGGACCCGTCGTTGGCGATGGTGCTGCCCAGGTACTTGAAGGTGTTGACGTTAGAAAGCTGCGTGCCGTCGATTGTAATGCACGGCTGGTTCTTTGGCCTCCCTGGTGCGGGTTGGAGCAGCACCTCTGTTTTGCTGAGGCTGATAGTCAGGCCAAACAGTTTTGTTGCGGTGGAGAACCTGTCCACCATGGTTTGGAGATGATTTTCTTGGTGGGCCATGAGAGCACAGTCATCTGCAAAGAGAGCTTCCAGGATGAGTCTCTCTGTTGTCTTTGTTTTTACAGTCAGGCGGTGAAGGTCGAATAGTGAGCTATCCAGTCAGTATTTGATGTAGACGCCCAGGTCTAGATCCATCACAGCATGTCGTAATATTTGGGTGAAAAATAGGTTGAATAGTACTGGAGCGAGGACATAGCCTTGTTTCACGCCATTGGAGATGTTGAAGTAATGCTACAGATGAGGAAACTGAGACAAATAGGGTTAAGTGACTTGCCTAGGGTTGCACAGCTAGGAAGTATCTAGTAAACTTGGTGTCTAATAAGCTTACTACAAAGTGTCAGACTCAGAAATTGTTCCACTGACACTCTTAGATGCCCTAGATTTAGGAGGACTTGGGCTCAGTGCCAAGATCCAATTTCAGATGATTACTTAGCTGTGTGATCTTGGCCGAGTCACTTTTATGTGTGCCTCTGTATCTTCATCTAAATAAATGAGGAAGATTGGATTCATGACCTCTAAGATTCCTTCTAGCTCTCAGTCCTATGACCTACTTTATACTTTATATACTTTATACAGGGTTTACATTCTGGCTCTTCTGGAACCACTTGGGTTGAATTGGGAAGGGAAGCTCCCTTCTTTGCTCATGATTTCCTTGGAAGAGGTTCTCAATAGCAGCATTGTCAGGATAAAGGACATGAGCACTGGTATGCTCTTGCCAAACCACTTTCCAGAAAGATCATCCAGTCTGCATCGCCACCAGCACTGAATCAGACCATAGCCAACTTGAAGTTTAATGGTTTTTATTTATTTTTGTTAATTTAATGGGATAAAGGTCATATTGCTGCAGTTGTTTTAATTTGTACTTTTTTCATTATTAATGAGGCTGAACAATTTCCCAGTGTTTATTTGTAAAATAGGTCTCTTGCGTTTGAATTATCCATTTTTTTCCTTTGACTATTTTAGGATCTAGAATCTAGAGACAGAGGGTCCTTAGAAGTCATCTTGCCCAACAGTTTCTTTTAATAGATGAGGATTCCAAGGTTCATAGACATGAATCAACGGGTCCAAAGTTATAGATGTATAAGTGACAGAATTTCAATTCAGGTCCTTGGAATTTCAAAGGGTTAGAGTTGGAAGGGATCCTTAGAAATCATCTAGTTAGGCTTCTAGGTGCAGATCCTATTTAAACCCTTTGATTTTACAGATGAGGAGACTAAGGTCCATAGGAAATCTATCAAGAGTCATACAGCTCATAAATACATGAGCACAAGGTCACATAGTTGGGTCACTAACCCAGGTCTTCTGACTTTGAGATCATTGTACTTTTCTTCTCTTTTCTTTTTTTAAATTTTCTTTTATTTTCTTTTAAAATATTTTTCCTTGGTTACATAATTCATTTTCTCTCCCTCCCTTCTTTCCTCCCCACTCCCAGAGATGACAAGCAATTGCACTGGGTTATACATGTATTATCACTCAATACCTATTTCCATATTATTCATTTTTGTAAGAGAATCATCTTTTAAGACCAAACCCCAAAATCCTATACCCATGTAAACAAATGATAAATCATGTAAGGAATTAAATTTTGTGGTTGGACTAAATATATGAGAATTTTAATATAATACTGTGGTTGCCAATTTAAAAATATTATAGCTCAAGTTAAATTGACTTTCAATAGTTTTATTTACAAAGAAGTGGAAAAAATGAAAGTAGAGGAATGTAAAAGAGGATAGAGAAAATGTCTAGTCTATCACCCTAATGTTGCTCCAGTCCTCAGCTCAACCCAGGCAGGGCTTATTAACCCCTCAGCCCAAGTCTAATTAAACAAGGGTTCAATCCATGAGGCCTCCTCTAAGAAGGGGAGGCCTCTCTGAAACTAATCTCTCCAGAAGCCAGGAAAGGAGGGTCAGCTTTTCACTCACCCAAGCCAAAGTTCCAAAGGGAGAAGATCTAGGAGCAGTCTTAACAGAAGCAGTCCAAGATCCAAAGCTCAGGTCCAAGTTGTAGCTCTGAGCCACAGTCCTAATCCACGATCTTCCAAACGGAAAATTCAGGAAGAAGACCTCTTACATGGGAAGGTCATCACCTTTTATAGTCCTTTTTTATGTCACTTCCTGTTCCTTCCTCCACTTTACAGGGACCAATTGCTGTCTTTAAATTTGCTTAGCACTGGGGGCAGCTGGGTTGCTCAGTAGATTGAGAGTCAGACCCAGAGATGGGAGGTCCTGGGTTCAAATATGACCTCAGATACTTCCCAGCTGTGTGACCCTGAGCAAGTAACTTCACTCCCATTGCCTAGTCCTTACCACTCTTCTGCCTTAGAACTAATACCCAGTATTGATTCTAAGATGGAAGGTGAGGGTATTAATAAATAAATTTGCTTAGCACTGCCCAGGGAGTGGTCAGTCGTTTCTGAGTTTTCACCCACTTTAATAAGTGGTTTGAAAAACCTCCCCTACTTAAAGGAGTGTCTACGATTTTGGTTGATTAAGTTTAAAAGTAGGCAAGGGGAGAGTCAATCCCCTCTTCACAATCTTATGTTTTTCTGCTGCAAAATGTACTTTTCACTATTTCCCATGTCCTCATAATACTCCATCTCTCATCTTCATGGCTTTGCACATGGGACAGGGTCCTCCCCCTTAAGCAGAGGGATCATGTAGAAGGCTTTTGCCATACTCCAGGAGAGGGGTGATGAGCCTCAGAAAACAGGGTCATGCCTGTATGGAAGGAGAGAAGGGGACATACATGAGAGACATTTTGGAAGTTAAGCTTTGGCTGTGGATTTGATGAATGAGAGTTAATGAGGAGATTCACATGACACTGAGGAAGCTGGCCTGGGGGATTGGGTCTTCAATCTCACACCTGCACTAACTTTCCCTCCTCCACTAATAACTAAAAAACTCCACAGATTTTCCCATGCCATTGTCTGCAGAAGTTTATTACAACAGCCACAGGGATGCCCTTACTTTCTATCATAGATAGGTTCTTCTTTATTTTTAAATTTAATATAACTTTTTTTTAAAGCCCTTACCTTCCATCTTAGAATTAATACTAAATATTGGTTCAGAAGAGCAGGAAGGGTTAAGCAGTTGGGGTTAAATGACTTGCCCAGGGTCACACAAGCTAGGAAGTATATGAGGTCAAATTTGAACCTAGGACCTCCCACCATCAGCTCCAGTTCTCCACCCACTGAGGCACCTAGCTACCCTGCTTTGGATGATTTCTAAGGACTCCTTCCAACTCTAACACTATTTCTGCATGCATTTATGGAATTATGGATTCAGAACTAGCCACCTCAAAGATTATCTTCTTCCTTCTCCCATTTTACAGATAAGGAAACTCAGGTTAGGAATGTTTCCACAACTTGCCCAGGTTCATACAGATTGTAATAGCATGGGTCCAATTTGAACCCAGATCCTCCAAGTCCAAACCTAGGCCCAGGTATATTCCTGAATAATTTCTGGGATAAAATATTCAGCACCATTGCTGGCTGAGTTTTTATTTGCTCTGTTCCCTTCCAATCCTACCTTGAGCATAGACAATGAGAAGGAAGGAAGGAATGTGGATCTCCTTAGCTTCAGGCCATATTTGAAGTGAGTTCTGAAAGTGGTCTGGAGGATGTGAATAGAATCCACAAATAAACAAGGTTTGCACCTAGAAAATGAAAGTAATTTAGGGATCATTGAATTCGCCCAAAGCAGGATGAATGAGAGCTCATCCAGGATGGTCAAGTGGCAAGGATCTCCCACGGTGGACGACCTTCCTCCTTCCTCTAGTCTAGAGGTAGCTAGGTAGCGTAGCAGATGAAGCTCTGGACAGAGAATCAGCAAGATCTGAGCTCAAATCTGATCTCAGACACTGATTAGTTTGATCAAGTCACTAAACTTTGATGTGCCTCACAGTTTCCCTAAATGTCCAATGGGGAGAATAATTGCACCTGCCTACCTGAAAATCAAATGAGATACCTGAAAAAAAAAGTACTTAGCACAGGGGTTCCCAAGTATCCAGTATTATATAAATAAATATTTGCTTCCTTATCTTCCTTCCCTTCTCGTGGTCCCTTCTGCCGGCCCTGGATTGCCTAGGACCCATCTTGGTTGCTAGACTGCTCACATAGCTTAGATGAGAGTCACCAACTCTATTGCTACCCCATGAGATGGATCCCTACCAAGCCTAAAAGCTCCCTTGACTTAATTCCTAACGTCCTGCCTTTCTACCCTCCAGACCACTCATGCTGTCATCTGACCTTCTCATGCCTTGCCATTGTATTATCTCCTCCCAATTAGAGTGGGATCTCCTGGTAGTTAGGGACTGGCACTGTAACATTTTCTTTTTGTATCCCCAGGGCTTAGTATGCAATGCTTGGTTGCTGTTGTTCTTGCTCAGCTTTTTCAGTCGTGTCAGACTCTTCCTGACCCCATTTTGGGGTTTTCTTGGCAAAGACACCGGGGTGTTCTGCCATGTCCTTCTCCAGGTCATTTTACAAATAAGGAAACTGAGGCAAACTGGGGTGAGTGACAGCAAGTGTTTAAGATATGCAATTTCATTCATCAGCCTTTAATTTGAGAGAGGGTAGTTCTTGGCTCAATGGAGACTCAAATAGTCTTCACTAGAAAGCCTGCCAGAAAAATGAAGAAAGAACAGCTACAGAGACATCTCTCTGGATTTACTTTACTAAAAAAAAGGCAAAAACCCTACCAAAAAAATCTGATTGTGGGCCAAAGTCAAGGGTTCTTCCAGGAAAGACCAAGAGAGAGCACAATCACATCTGCAGCCCTGGGGCACTTTCCTCTAAAATGGGTTGACCTTTTTAATTCTTGCAAATTCTTGGACTTTCCCTAGATGTTGTCAGTGATTGCCATGTTTACAGTGTCTATTTCGTTTAGCTGCTCTGATTTAGCATCACTTTACTAGTTGTCATTTGCTTTGTTAATACAAGGTAGGTAGGGGCAACTGGGTGTGTGTGTGTCAAGGAAGGGGGGGGGGGGGCGGGCGGCAGGAGAGTATCTGCTGCCCAAAGCCCTAAGCAAGGCATGAGTCTCTCTTCACCTGAAGCCACTTACATACCACTGAAAAAAGCAGGGGGAGCCCCAGCCTCTCCTTCTTTCCTCAACCCCTTTCAATGGGCTTCTCTACTTCAATATCCTGCAGGAGGACTTTCTAACCTGGAGCCCATGAACACAGGTAGGGGAACATAAATGACATCTTTATTTTCACTTAATTCCAATGGACATTGACCATTTCCTTTAATTATTTAAAAATGAAATTCTGAGAAGAGGTCCATAGACCTCACCAGGCACTGCCAGTGCAGTTTCGGACATAAAAACAGTTAAGAACTTCTGCTTTAGTGGAATGACAATTTCTTTTCTTTTCTCTTTTCCCTTTCCTACTCTTCCCTTTTTCCTTCCATTCCTATCCTTCCCTCTTTCCTTCCATTCTTACCCTTTCCTCTTTCCTTCCATTCTTACCTTCCCTTTTTCCTTCCATTCTTACCTTCCCTTTTTCCTTCTATTCCTACCTTTCCCTCTTCCCTTTCATTCCTATTCTTCCCTCTTTCCTTATATTCCTACCCATTCCTCTTTCCTTATATTCTTATTCTTCCCCTCTTCCCTCATATTCCTATTCTTCCCGTGGAGAGCGAGTGGGTGGCCGAGGCAGAGCCAGCGCCACCGCGACCATGAGGCTGCCCAACATCCTTATATTCCTACCCATTCCTCTTTCCTTCCATTCCTACTCTTCCCTCTTTTCTTCTATTCCTATCCTTCCTTCTTCCCTTCCATTCCTATCCTTCCCTCTTTCCTTCTATTCCTATCCTTCCTTCTTCCCTTCCATTCCTATCCTTCCCTCTTTCCTTATATTCCTACCCATTCCTCTTTCCTTATATTCCTATTCTTCCCTCTTTCCTTATATTCCTACCCATTCCTCTTTCCTTACATTCTTATCCTTTCCTCTTTCCTTCCATTCCTATTCTTCCCTCTTCTCTTCCACTCCTATTCTTCCCTCTTTCCTTCCATTCCTCTCTCCCTTCTTTATTTTATTCCTACTCTTCCCTTTCCTTATATTCCTACCCTTCCCTCTTTCTTTCCCTTCCTACCTTTCCCTCTTTCCTCTTTTCTCCTCTTCTCTACCCTACTTACTTCCTTCCCTTTAAAAATTTTTATTAAAAAAATACAATCTTACCTTCTGTCTCAGAATTGATACTTGTATGACAGAAGAGTGTTAAGGGGTAGGCAATTGGAATCAATGACTTGCCCAAGGTCACATAGCTAGGAAATGTCTGAGGCCAGATTTGAACCCATGGCCTCTGATCGCTAGACCTTGCTCTCTATTCACTGAGCCATCTAGCTGCCCCTCAAGAGCATATTTGAGCTCAGGTCCTCCTGAGTCCAGGCCTGACACTCTATATACTAGGTAACTTAGCTGCCCCCTTTCCCTTTTTTTTCTTTTTTTTAAGATTAGTTCTTCTTATCTCACCCAGACTACAATACAGCAGTCATTCTCAGACTCATCGCCACTAATGATTGGTAGGGGAACTTTTGAACTCTGCCATTTTTTTCTAATATGGCCCGGTCTGTACATCCTTTGGCACCTTGGTGGCTTCCTATTCCTGGAGGCTCACTATATTTTATTTTATTTTTTGAAAATGTAATGTTTTATTTTTTCCCAATTATATATAAAGATGATTTTCAACATTAGTTTAAAAAATTTTGAGCTCCAAATTCTTTCCTCCCTCTCTGAGATGGTAGGCAATTTGGTATAGGTTATATATGTGATATCATGTTAATGCACTACTTACTACGGACATCTTTTAGCTTAGCCCACTTCAATTCAGAGCTCTAGAGCTCAGGAGATTCACTTGTGAGCCTTGGGCTTTACAGGCCAGCCCCGCCATGGTCAAACTGGGTTTTCAAAGGGTCTTAAGCACAGAAAACTCCAAAGGATTAAGTGATGATCACTGTCGTTTGAGAAGGTCAGTGATGGAAGCAGTCCTGTTGCCACCCCTTTAGCCTTCCCTCTTTTATCAGTTGTGTGTTGTCAGGGGTTGTGGACTCCCTGCCAATGTGCCATCATAGAACTCTGACATGCTCAGGATGTGATTAGGAAGGCTTGCCTTTTCTTTGTTGCTTTCAGTGATGAGTTCACTAGGAAAGCCTTCTTTCTCAAACAGCCTTGGTACCCAGAGACCTAGACAGAACAACACCTCCCCTTTAGTGTTCATTCAGGAACTCGTAGGATTTAGCACTGGGAGAGACCTTCAAGATGACCTGCTCCAGGGGTCCCCTTCTTCATTTTTTGGGGGGGGCATTATTTTTGCATCCTGGATCTCTTTGGCAGTCTGGTGAAACCCACATCCTCATTCTTGAAATATTGTTCTTCTGTCTTCGAGTCAATACTAAGTGTTGGTTCTAAGGCAGAAGAGAGGTAAGGGCTAGGCAATGGTCACAAAGGGCTACAAGTTAGGAAGTATCTGAGGTCAGATTTGAATCCTGGACCTTCCATCTCCAAGTCTGGCTCTTTTTCCACTGAGCCAACTAGCTGCCCCCCTAATGATGTTTTTAAATGTATAAAATATTTGAAGTCAATATATAAAGATATATTTATTGAAAGGTTAAAAAATACTTTGCAGACCCCAGTTTAAAGGTCCCCTGATTGGACTTCAAATTCCTCATTTTAAAGATGAGGTAAATGAAACCCATTCAGTCATTAATTAAAAACAAATAAACAATCCAAAAATCCTCACCTTTCATCTTAGAATCTATACTGTGTATTGGTTCCAAGGCAGAAGAGCCATAAAGGCTAGGCAATGGGGGTTAGGTGACTTGCCCTGGTTCATATAACTAGAGAATATCTGAGGTCAAATTTGAACCCAAGATCTTCAATCATTAATTTTAAAAACATTTTCCTTAGGTATCAAGTGATAACATTTGTACAACCCAATGGAATTGCTTGTTGGCTCTGGGAGAGGGAAGGGAAAGAAAATGAATCTTGGAAACATGGAAAAATATTTAAAAATTAATTTAAAAATAAAAAAAGAATAGAAAAAAACATTTTCCTGTATGGTCATTTGTCAGGTACATTGTAGAGGGAATAGAGATTGGATTAGATGATCTCCAAAGTCTCTTCCAATGCTGAGATTCTGTTATCTTATTCCTTATCGAATAGCTTCTAGGTATAATGTAGGCTACTGTGCCAAGCACTAGGGGTATACAGTAGAACTCATTTACTTGACCAATATGTTTCAAGACCTTTCACATAAGTGGAAAATCAAGCATAATATAGCAAACCTCATTGTTTAACAAATATTTCTTATCCAACTATATCTAGGCACTCTATGACTTTCTTGAGCTTATCAGAGTTCCTAGCATCACTTCTCTTGTACTTTGGTACCATTATTTCTAACTAATAGCAAGAAATAAATAACTAATGAAAAAAAGAGAAGCACTGGCCCGGTTCGAACACAAAAGGGAGAAGTGGAACAAAGACTGATATGTGGGAGCTAATATTTGGTGCAAAACAATGGAATGACTCACCCTGATCCTTCTCAGAGTGAGAATGAGTGTGGTCAGGACTGCTGGGAGATGTTAGACTGCTTGGGAAAATGGCCCAGATTTAGCATGAAATTCAAATTTTTTTATTTTATGTACTTTTCCCCCTGCCAGTGGTGTATACTTGATTTTATATGTGTTGAGTTCCCATAAAGCGAGGTCCTACTGTACAGAGAAAACCCCACAATCCTTGCACTTAGCATAGTCTAGAGGCCAGGACACACACATGCAGGTAAATGTATGATAAAGTAGAATGGATTAAGAAAGATATGAATTCTTCTCTAAACTTTGCATCGGAGATCATAGATTTTAGAACTAGCAGACTAGAAGGTCATTTAGTCCAAACTCCCTCATTTTGTAGATGAGGAGAAAGAGGTCCAGAGAAAAAAGAACCAATTTGTTCAGGGTTAACACAGGTTGGAATTTGAATTGAGGTTCTTGGACTCCTAATCTAGAGTTCTTTCTGCCATACCCCTTTATGAGATCAGCCGAGGAAGAGATCATTATTGGCTAGGCTAGGCTAGGTCATGGAAGGTTTCATGAAGGAGCTGAGATTGTCTGTGGTGGGCATCCTTCCAAAATGAAGAGTTATGTTTTCCTTTTAAAATCGGTGCCCTAATTACCTGTGAAGAAACAACTAAGTGGTGAAATGGATAGAGTGCCAGGCTTGGAGTCAGGAAGACTCATCTTCATGAGTGCAAATCTGGCCTCAGATCCTTACTAACTGTGAGGCCCTGAGAAAGTCATTTAACACGGTTTGTCTCAGTTTCCTCGTCTGTAAAATGACCTGCAGAAGGAAAAAGCAAACCGCTATAATACATTTGCCAAGAAAACCCCAAACTGAGATCACAGAGTTGGACATGACTGAAACTTCTGAACAACAAAAACTTACCTATGCTCCAGTCTGAAAACAAACAAACAACCACAAAACAACATAAAATACAGCTGAAAGGCAAGGAGAAATGAGCCAGAGGAGTTAGCAGCCCAAAAAGGAAGAGGACTAAGGAATGGAGGGAGAGGAAATAGCACCAGGATCCTATCTGTCACCTATTCCAATCTTGATTTTGCAGAATAGATAGCCCATGGAAAGGAAGGTCCACAGAGCACTGGAATTATGGGGGAGGGGGGAAGAGGGGAGAAACCTGGAGGTGTTGGAATAAACTTGGAATGAACCACAGGATGATAGAATTTAGAACTGGAAAGAATTTTAGGGAGCATCTAAAATAAAGAAGATGGCAGGAGAAGGCAGGGAAAGGTATTGCCCAAAGCCACATAGATAGTAGGCAATACAAAACCAGGTTCTCTTACTCTTAAGACATATGCTCTCTTCTCTTCATGCTATCCCACTCTCCAAATTCTTCCTTCCTGCCTGCCTGCCTCTCTTCCTTCTTTTCCTTGCTTCTTCCCTCCCTCCCTCATTCCTTTCTTCCTTCTTTTCTCACTGCAAGGAGGCTTAAAGAGTAAACTTGAATTTAGTGTGAGCTCTTTGGATAGGGCAGCATCCTGGTGAGTGAAGAACTAGCTGGTCTACTTGGTGTTTCCCAGAGATAGCCAGTTTTATGAGCTCGGCAGTTGGCTGGCTTGAAGACAGCTGCTATTTACTCTAAGAGCTATCACATTCTAGGCTCCCTTTTAAGGGCAATGGCTAATTGAAAGAGCTTATAAAAGCTGTGTTCAAGTAGAGGGTTCCCCAGCTAAAGAGTGGTGAGGCTTAATAGTCAATCAGTGGGTAGAGAAGGAGATTTGGTGGGGCAGATGTTCCTGAAGGCACCAGTAACATTGACGCCAGGGGTCCGGAGTTGTGAGTTGCTCTAAGCATTTGAGTTTTCCTGCTGTGTTACTATAACTGTGTGCCCATTTCCCCCATAGCTACTGAGTACTGAGTTTGGGTTTATATGTGTGTTGTGAGATTTAAAAATTATTATGTATTTGCTTTAACAGGTTAGTGTTATATACTAAAATATAGTATAATATTTTTTCCTTTACCTTATTACATGTTTATGCTTAAGATCTAAAAGTGTCATTATTGTGAGTGGTTGGCTGCATGGGTAGAAAACATTGGATGGGGGCTTAAGAACTAGAATACTAAGCTGGGGAAGAGTATTTCCCCTCAATAAGATTATTCCTAGCATCCTAAAAGAATTTAAATGTAACCTTGTGGCAGTGGTTGGTCTCTGATAACTTTGACCTGCTGGTGTGAGAATAGATTGCTGATAATAGTCAAATCCAGAGAGAAGTAGGATGTTTCATCTGCTCAGGTGAGAGATCCATTTACTGGCGATATAGACATTAAAACTCTACTGGGGGCAGCTAGGTGGCTCAGCGTATAAAGAACCAGATCTGGACACAGGAGGGTATGGGGTTCAAATGTGGCCTCAGACATTTTCCTAGCTGTGTGACCCTGGACAAGTCTCTTAACCCCCTTTGCTTAGCCTTTACCACTCTTCTGCCTTAGAACCAACATATACCATTGATTCTAAGACAGAAGGTAAGGGTTAAAAAATCCCCAACTCTACTAGGTGTAGCCCCACTGTAACTTATTTGGAATTATGTTGTGGGGGCATTGAGGAAGACCATGCACCCATTTCTCCTCTAGAAAGTACCCAGAAGAAAGTGAGGATGGTGAAGGGGATTCCTTAGGGAGTAGTGGGTTTCAACATTGTTTGAAGTCTTTAAACAGACTTGATGCCCATTTGTCAAGGGGATTTTCATTCAGTAGAAGTTGCACTAGGTAGCTTCTGAGATCTTTTTCTAAATGAAATTCAATATTATTTTGTGAGAATATTCTAGTACATCCCTCTACCAGAGTTTATTCAACAATTGCCTAGACCACAAAAAGCTTCAGATGAGTGCCTGACCTAGAGGGAGACAATCATCCACAAATCAGAAGAGTAGGGAAGGGAACTCTTTTTGCAGTTATGGATAGTAGAAAAACTCTTAACAAATCAAGGAATAGAGAGAATCACAGAAGGAAAGATGGACAAATTTGATTCAATAAAATGGAAATGTTTTTATACAAATGAAATCAGTACAGTTAAAATTAGAAGGAAAACAGTTAATTGGGGAAAGTCTTTGTAGCTACCTTCTTTGGTAAAGCCCTGATAGCCAAGGTATGTAGAGAAATTATTCCAATATATAGGAACAAAAGCTATTTCCTTATAGGTGAGTGGTCAGAGGAAATGAATAAACAATTCTCAAAAGGAGAAATCCAGGCTATCAACAGACACATGAAAAGATGCTCCAAATCACTAATAATTAGAGTGATGCAAATTGAAACATCCCTGAGATTCCATGTTATACCCACCAGATTGGTGAAAGAGAAGGAAAGAAATGAAAGAAAGCCACACTATTACTGGAGCTGTGAATTGGTCTAGCAGTAAATTGGGGCAGCTCTATGCCACAGGGAATAAGAGTGCTGGGCTTAAGAATCAGGAAGGCTCATCTTCATGAGTTCAGATTTGGCTTCAGACACTTACTAGCTATGTGACCCTGAGCAAGTCACTTATTCTTGTTTGCCACAGTTTCCTCATCTATAAAAATGAGCTGGAGAAGGAAATGGCAAATCACTCTAGTATCTTTGTCAAGAAAATACCAAATGAGGTCACCAAGAGTTGGATATTATTGAAATGACTGAAAAACAAGAATTTGTTCAATTGTTCTGGAAAGTAATTTGATTCTACACCTGAAAAAAAATCACAGAATTCTTTATACTCTTTGACCCAGTAATGCCACTACAAGTCTTATATTTCAGAGAGATCAAAGAAAGAGGGAAAGGATGTATATGTACAAAAATTATTTTTAGCTGCTCTTATTGATAGGAAAGAACTTTTTTTTTTAAACCCTTACCTTCCATCTTGAAATCAATACTAGGTATTGGTTCCAAGGCAGAAGAGTGGTAAGGGCTAGGTAATGGGGGTCAAGTGACTTGCCCAGAGTCACACAGATGGGAAGTGTCTGAGGCCAGATTTGAACCTAGGACCTCTCATCTCTAGGCCTGGCACTCAATCCACTGAGCTATCCAGCTGCCCCCGATAGGAAAGAACTTGAAACAAAGGGAGAGTGAACAATTTATGGCATATGAAGGTAAGGAATATTATTATGCCATAAGAAACAATAAAAGGGATGGATTCAGGGAAACCTAAAAAGATTTGCATGAACTGATACAGGATAAAATGAACAGAACCAGGAAAGCAATTTATATAATAGCTCCAACACTGTAAAGGGAAACCACTTGGAAAGATTTTAGAACCCTGGTTAAATATGAAACTTATGAAGTTTGACCACCTCTTGAAAAAGAAATTGTGGGGATAGTTAAGTGACTCAGTGGACAGAGAACCAGACTTAGAGATAGAAGGTCCTGGGTTCAAATGTGGCTTCAGCTACTTCTGACTGTGTGACCCTGAGCAAGTCACTTAACTCTCATTGCCTAGTCTTTCCTTACCATTCTTCTGCCATAGAACCAATACTTAGTGTTGATTATAAGACAGAAAGTAAGGTTTAAAAAACATAGTGGTGGTCCAGATTAGAGGTCTCAGACATGTGACCTGTGAGGTCTAACCCAGATTAAAATGTAACTGGTAAATAGTTAATAAAATAAGTAAAACATATACTAAAACATTGGAAATATTACAATTTAAAATGATCAGTATGTAACTTTCAGGAGTCTGTTTATGGTTTAGTATCCTTTCCTTCTATTTGACTTTGACATCACTGGTCTAGAATTTCCAAATGAGAAATACATTTTTTGACAAGTTCAATATGTGGATCTGTTTTGCTTGACTATGCATATTTGCTGCAAGGGAGGAAATTTATTTTGGGGTGAAAAAGGGAAATTCACAGAGGAAGGAGAGTGGCAATAGTGATGCCAGAAAATGAGAGAAGAAAAAGGAAAAAAAATAATGTACCATTTATAAAATACACAGAAGATAAAGTCAGAATGGAATGGGCAAGCAAGACAGTAGTGGAATGAACACATTAAATATTTAAATACTTTCTAGAAAGCTGAATGTAATTGAAAATCATGGTTTCAGAGGCAGTTAGATAGCACAACTCCAGGCCTGGAGTTGGGAGGACCTGGGTTCAAATTCAATTTCAGATATTTTCTAGCTGTGTGACCCTGGGCAATTCACTTAATCCTTGCTTCTCTTTTGTCTTAGACAAAAGGTAAGAGTTCTAAAAAATTCAAGGTTTTTAATGCATGGTTATTGCTATTTTGTATTTCTTATCCTTTAGCTACTTTTATCTCTAGGTAAATGCATCTTAGCATCTTATACATTGTGTCACTGCCTTATGGATTTTGGATGTCAGATTTTCATCAAAAATGTTTATAGCTAACGTGCATTTTTTTTAACCAATGGAAATAGGTTAAAGTGATGGACAGTTGTCATGATATATATATCTATATATATATCTATATATATATCATGATTAACGTCCTCAGTCCCAACAATTAAATTATTGCTCATCTTTGAGGTGCTGTATTTGTCTCTTGCTGCAGAGAAGGGCTCCCAAAACTGGGAAGTGGTTGGACGTAGGAACTCAAAGTTACCACCTACCAAGGATGCCACCATTAAATGGTCACCAGCAAAAAATAATGATAATGATAATTATGATGAGGTTATACCAAATAATAGTAGCTGATATTTATGCAGTGCTCTATGGTTTACAAAATCCTTTCCATTCAATATTTCCTTTGATCTTCACAACAACCCTTTGTGGGTTACCCACTAATATGGCCATTGTTTGGATGAAGAAATCTGGGACTTAAAGAGAATGTGACTCATCCAAGGTCTCAGAGTTAAAATCAGAAATAGGTTTTAGAACTTGGATCTTCTGAACTCCAGTTCCAATATTCTTTCCACTACTTTATCCTGCCTTTTAAATAAATCAAAGGAAACAGTTGAGAGTGCCAGATACTAACAGGATACTTTCAAAAGTTAGTTTCCCTTTCATTTAGGTTTTTTTTTTTAAGTTTTTACCTTGTATTGATGGTAGATAAGGGCTAGGCAATGGGGATTAACTTGCCCAGGGTCACATAGCTAGGAAATATCTGAGGCCAAATTTGAACCCAGGATCTACTCTCTCTAGGTTTGATTGGTGCTCTATTCACTGAGCCATCTAACTTTACCCTCATTTAATTGTTGTTGTTGTTTTAATAAAATTTTAGGGGCATCTAGCTGGCTCAATGGGTGAAGTGCCAAATGTGGAGTTAGGAGGACCTGGGTTAAAATCTGAACTCAGATACTTCCTAGCTGTGTGACCTTGGGCAAGTCACTTAATCCCAACTGCCTAGTCCTTATCATTCTTCTGTTTTGGAGCCAGTACCTGTATCTAGTCTAAGACAGAAAGGAAGGAGTTTTAAATAAATAAACTTTTATTGATACCTTATTTTTACATTGTATATTTTCTACAGAATTCTTCTCCCCAATTCTTCCATGTGGGCTTATATAATAAAGAAATAAAAAGGAGAAAGAAAGAAACAATAAAGTCTGCAAAACTCAGAACATTGCAAAACAATAAAAAATAATTAATGTTATCTGTCCTCTTCTATTGCCATAGTCCCTCAGAAGTAGAGGGTTGATTTCTCTTTTCTCTTCTTTGAGGCCAAGCTTGTTTACGATCGGTTTAAAACATTCTGTTTCTGCTGTTTTATCATCGCTGTTCTTTCCATTGGCTTTATTATAGCCATTATGGATTATTGTTTTCTTGGTTCTGTCTCAGATGTTTCTGATCAAACGAGATAATATCTGTGAAGTGCAGTGCCTGGCATACAGTTGGCACTTGATAAATCTGTGTTCCTCTCCCCCTTCCTTTAAACATTTCACTTCACATTAGTTTTGTCTATCGTTTCTATCTACTTCGCTTCTCACTAAACAGCTAAGCTTAGAATTTCCTGTTATGTACCTCCTGCGGTCATCACCTCCACCCCACTCCACTCCCAAGTCAGCAGTGCCTACCTGTGCTTGCAAGTGCAAACAGGGGACCATGGCATTATCAAGAAGAAAGGAAATTCATTGGAAGTATCTTGTGTCCAAATTCGGACACACTTACCAGGTGAGGTCACCTCCGGAAAGGTCAAATTACATCTAAACAATATAGAGAATGATCCTGAGAACATGCATGTTTATCATAATATGGACTATTGGTGAGTCCTAGTGTGTGTACATGCTTATTTCTGTGTGTGTGTATGTGTGTGTGCACATGTGTGAGAGAGAGAGAGACAAAGAGACAAAGAGAGAGCGAGACAGAGACAGAGAGGGAGAGAGAGAAAGAGAGACAAAGGGAGAGAGACAGAGAGGGAGAGAGACAAAGGGAGAGAGAAAGAGAGATGGAGAGACAGAGAGAGAGAGAGAAAGTTCCAAATACCCAATAGAGCATGAGTTCCTTGAGATCAGGAACCTTTATTTTTATAGCCTCTCTTTATATCCTCAGTGCTTAACAAATATTATATTGATCTGACTCCTTAGCCTGGCATTCAGACCTTCCACAAACAGACCGACCCTAGGACAATCTTCTTTAGCTAAGTTCATCTGTTAATTCTGGATGACTCAGGTTTAGAATGAATGCCAATGTCCAGTGAATTTAAAGTTGAGGGTCACTCACAAGGCAAGAGAGAGGAGCATAGTGGGAATGACTTGGCTGTTATATATTACAAATGAAAATTTGCAAAGGAGAAGCCATGTAGGAAGGAGAGAGAAAGAGTTGCAGTGGCGAAAACTGAGTTGGCCATAAAGTGAGAGGGAGAGATAACTAATAGAATGCTCCATTGACATCTTTAATGCCAAGAGAATGAGAAGAAGGCTCTTGAGTATGTTTGATGGACACTTTGGGCATTCTTGGAAGACATAAACAAGAATCACACAGAAGAGGGATTGTGATATGTGCTGTCATTGTCTACTGGTTTTTGTCCTTTAGTTCTAGCTTTATTTCTGGGCTGTTGTTGAAGTTTATGTTACTGTTTTTCTCATTCGGGTGACTTTTCCTTAGATTCTTTTAATTCTCCTCCAAGGATCTGGTGTCCCCTCTCTCCCCCTGCCTTGGCTCATTCATTTTTCCCCCTGCTTTCCTGTTCTTTATCCAAGAGGCTATTTTTTGACATTCTTAGTTTCTGTTAATTTTGCTTTTTCCTCTATTTTTAACTCTTATACTTTATCTATCAAGTGAGATGAGTTTTGAAATGGGCTTAGCACAGTGCCTGGCATATAGCAGGTGCTTAATAAATGCTTGTTCCAAATTGTGTTATATGATGGTGGTAGAATTCTATTCTGCTGTAAGGAATGATGATCATGATGATTTCAGAAAGAGCTGGAAAGGCCTTTATGAAGTGATGCAGAGTGAAATAAGCAGAAGCAGGAGAAGATTGCACACAGTAACTGAAATATTGTGGAACGATCAAATGTGATAGACTTTGCTACTAACATCAATACAATGATCCAGGATAATTCTGAGGGAATTATGAAATAGAATGCTATCCACCTCCAGAGAAAGAATTGATGGAGTAGAAATTCAGATGTAAACATGATTTATTACTTGTTTATTTAGGCATAGGATTTGGAGTTTTGGTTTTATAAGATTACTCTCTTACAAAAATGAATAATATGGAAATAGGTTTTGGGAGATAATACACATATTACCCAGTGGAATTGCTTTTCAATTCTGGGAGGGCAGAGGGAAACAACATGAATCGCATAACTTTGGAAAACTTATGTGTCAATTTATAATTAAAACTAAATAAAGATAAAACATAAAACAAGTTTGTTCCTTTCTCCCTATTCAGGAAGAATGTGTTGAGGAATATGATCTCTCTCTCTCCATTATCTTGTATCTTGTTGAAGATCTTGTGAAATTGATTTTTTAAACCCAAGATAGGATTTAACATTTATCCTCATTAAATTTCATCTTATGTAATTTGATGCATCATTCTCCAGGGGTAGGCAAACTGTTTTTGTATAGTCCCATGAGCTAAGAATGGTTTTTACATTTTAAAATAAAGTTTTATTGTATTTTAAAATGTAAAAAAAAACATCCTTAGCCTGGAGGCTTTACAGAAACAGGGCTGGCTATAGTTTGCAAACACCCACAATAATTGAGTCTGTCAATGTTTTTTGGGATCTATTCTCTTACATCCAACATGTCATCTGTCTTCCATAGCTTTATGTCATCTGCAGATTTAGTGGGCATGACACCTATGTCTTCATTAAAATCCCTGACTAAAGATGCTAAAAATTATAGGACCAAGGATAGTTCCTAGGGCACTCTACTAGAGAATTTCTTGATCTATACATGACCTGTTCAGTCTAGTCATTCCAGTAGTTCCAAAACTTTCTCATTGTATTATCATCTAACACAGTGGTTCCCCAAATATGATCTAGGAACCCTTTAGCAGATCTCTGAAGTCAAAACTATTTTCATAATAATTCTAAGACACTTTTACTTCTAACATGATATATTTTGATAGATATAACAAGGGGTTTGCTGCAACTAGCTCCATCTAGCTCCTGAAAGCTGATTGTTAAATTTTCAGTGTGAGCAAAATCTGGAAAAGCTAAAAACCAATTCTAGATTTGTTTTGGTGATTGCCTAGACTTTAAAAAGTGATGGAGAAAATGTTAAGGATAATGCAGATTAGGGAGCAACTGGGTGGTTCAATGGATTAAGTATCAGGTCCAGAGACAGAAGGTCCTGGGTTCAAATAGGATCTCAGACACTTCCTATCTGTGTGACCCTGTGCAAGTCACTTAACCCCCATTGCTTAGCCATTACAGCTCTTCTGCCTTGAAACCAATACACAGAATTAATTCCAAGATGGAAGTTAAGGGTTTAAAAATTTTTTTAAAAAGAATAATTCAGATTTAATTTTTAATTAATTTTAATTTAATTAATTAAAATTTAATTAATAATTTAATTAATTAATTTAGAATATTTTCCCATGGCTACATGATTTATGTTCTTTCCCACCCTTCCTCTCTCTCCCCTCCTGGACTCGACGAGTAATTCCACTGGGTTTTACATGTATCATTGTTCAAAACCCATTTCCATATTATTAATATTTGTAGGAGAGTGATCACTTAAAGTCAATAACCCCAATCATATTGTAACTGTGAAAATGTGGGTTTCAAGACTGTGAATTGCCAAAACTGTAAAGATAATTTTTAGTGTCTTAATTTAAATAAAAAATAAGTGGTCGCCATGGGAAAAATTCCCAAATATGAAAATACCCAAGTCAGCTGGGTTTTATGGAGATTTTAATTAATACAAATGAAGGAATTAAGGAAAGGGAGAGAGAGAGGATTAAGAGGAAATAGTATGAAGGACCTAGGCCAAATGGCCTAGGCCTAAGCCTTAAGAGAGACTACTCAGTCTTTTATCAATCACCATAAGATTTGTCCCAAGCAAAACTCCAGTCCTTCACTGAAATCCTCAACTCCTGAACTGAGTTCAGAGACCCAGCTCCTCCAGCTAACTCCAAACTCCAACCTCCATGGCAAACTCCAACCAAGTTCAGCGAGCAGCTCCTCCAAACTAACTCCAAACTCCCCCTAAGTTCAGAGAGCCAGCTCCTTTTAAAGAGAAATTTCTCTTATGTCACCTCCCCTAAATTTTCACATCTACCAATCACAGTAGACGTTTTCACTGGACTGACCATTCTTAGTTCACATCTTCTTTTGTTATCACCTTCTCTGAGTAGACTAAAACTTCACACCTCTTGCCTTTTGTAAGTTGCTTGACCTTTTTAGTGATTAATTTAACCTTTATAGGTACTTAGTACCCTTTTGTATTAGATCTTAAAAATAGACCTAGCTTAGGGTTTTTGCTTCACTATAAGTATGAGTTGGGGACTTTTCATTGTTCAGTAAGGAGTTTACAACTTTATCTTCCCCTAAAGTATGCCTAAATATGGGTGGAGTAATGTTAAAATTCCCAATACATTCCTTATCAAGTACCTCCATTGGTTATAATAAGAGAATAGTCTTAACCAAATGTTCTAAGGTAGAGTCTGAGCAGTTTTAAGATTACAATATCCCAATTGAACCATGTGATTAATCATATGTTTTTCTCCTGCATTTCTGCTCCCACAGTTCTTTCTCTGGATTGGGATAGTGTTCTTTCTCATAAGTCCCTTAGAATTGTCCTGGATTGGGGGCAGCTGGGTGGCTCAGGGGATTGAGAATCAGGCCTAGAGATGGGAGATTAAAATCTGGCCTCAGACACTTCCCAGCTGTGTGACCCTGGGCAAGTCACTTAACCCCCAATGCCTATCCCTTGCCACTCTTCTGCCTTGGAGCCAATACACAGTATTGACTCCAAGATGGAAGGTAGGGGTTTAAAAAAAAAAAAAAAGAATTGTCCTGGATCATTTCATTGCTGCTAGCAGAGAAGTCCATTACATTTGATTGTGCCACAATGTGGCATTTTCCTGGTTCTTCTCCTTTCGCTCTGCATCAATTTCTACAGGTCATTCCAGTTCACATGGAATTGTAAGGAATTCTTGGTAAGAAACCTCTCTTTACCTATGCAGAGTTGCCCAAGGCACTGAGCCTATTAAGTTATTTACCCAGTCATGGAATCAGTATGGATGAGAGGCTAAATTTGAACCTTGGTCTTTTAGACACAGGGGCTGCCTCTCTTATTGTCATTGTACCTCCTGCCCTGTCTGGTATAAGGTAGATAATAGAAATGTTTGTTATTGAATCGAATTGTCTCTGTAGTAGAGGCAGCTAGGTAGAGCATAGAGCAAAGAGTTCTAAGCCTGGAGTTGAGAAAACCTAAGTTCAAATCTAGTCTCAGACATTTGTGACCCTGGATGAATCACTTACCCTCTGTCTGCCTCAGTTTCTTCAACTATAAAATGAAGATCATTATACCAGCTCCATCCAAGGTAGATCCAACCTTCAAATTGTAAGGATCAAAGTAGGTAATATTCATAAAACACTTAGCATAGTACCTGGCCCATAGTAGGTGCTTAAGAAATGCTTATTTCCTTCTCTTCTTTTCCTATATTGCAAATGGGAAAAAGGAGGCCCTTAGAGGTGAAGGAATGTGTCCAAGGAGAAGAAGTTACTGGTAGGGTCTGGTCTCCTGATTCCACAGTCAAACTCTTCCAATGTTGAAAACAAAGGGGGGGGGGAGGGGACCCATCTCAGTGCCAACCAGGTCTTCAGCTGTAATGTGTGTGGCCATGAACTATAATGTTTTCCATAAAACTGAGTTGTTTATCAGCTTTGTCTTCTAGAAAAAGTTATTAGAAACAAACCAATTTTTAAAAATTACTTATCAAAAGGCTATAACTATAGGGGCAGCTAGGTAGCCCAGTAGAGTCTGGGTTCAAATTTAAACTCAGACTCTTCCTAGCTGTGTGACCATGGGCAAGTTACTTAACCCGAATTACCTAACTCTTACCACTCTTCTACCTTGGAATCAATACTCAGGATTCTAAAAAAAAAGATAAAGGTTAAAAAAATTTTTAAAGGCTATGACTGTATTCCTCTGTTTGTCAAAGGGCCTATTTGCTGTTCCCCTTTTGTCCCTTTGGCCAGGAAGTCCGCCATATCTGAAATGTCTTCCCTCCTTCCCTTCAACTTATTTTCTGCTTTCCATTGTCATATGGTGACACCTTTGGTGACCTCTTTGGTTTCATTTCCCTTTTTTACATTTTGGTTATTGGAGCAAGAACAGGAGGTGAAGGAACCTCACTTGGCTCTTTCCCATCAGGAGCAGCCTGAACCCACTGTACTGAGAATTCACCAGATGGGGCAGGGAAAAAGATAAAAACAAATGTCAGTAGCTGGTAAACAAGCAACTTTGTTTTATGTCAGAGGTCTGACTTAATGAAAACCTTCTAAGGCTCCTCGCCTATCTCTACCTCAAGGAATGAGCCAATCCTATTGGTGAAAAAAAAAATTTTGTTTTTTCTTTTCCACACTTATTTACACTAGAGGACTGTTTAATTTGATCCTCACAGAGGAGAGGGAAAGAAACATCTCCATAGCCTTATCCTTTGCTGGCAGCTTGTGTGAGGCAAAATCTCCAGAAACCTGGAAGGTGGTTTTTTCCTGTTTGTTTTTAAACTGGACCCCATTTCTTTTTTTAAATTTTTTAAATTTTATTTTTTTATTTAAACCCTCACCTTCTATCTTGGAGCCAATACACAGTATTGACACCAAGGCAGAAGAGTGGTAAGGGCTAAGCAATGGGGGTCAAGTGACTTGCCCAGGGTCACACAGCTGGGAAGTGTCTGAGGCCAGATTTGAACCTAGGACCTCCTGTCTCTAGGGCTAATTCTCAATCCACTGAGCTATCCAGCTGCCCCCTGGACCCCATTTCTTGTCTTTGAAACCTCTCATTCTCTTTTGCATAGGAGAGGCACCAAATAAATGCCAGATTTGAGGACAATCAAAGGGAGAGAAGCAGGACAGTTTTTATTTCACTTTATATATATATTTTGACTTTTAGTTTTCATTCTTTAGTGACTTGGGGCCCCTTGCAAGGCAGCAAATATGAGCCTTTCTAGGATTGTTACAGGTGCATATTTTATTCCAACTTTGCCTAAGTTTTCTCTTGTATTCCTTCCTTTTCCATTCCTTCCAGAGAGTCATTTCTTATAATAATTTTTTTAAACAGAGAAAAAATTAGCAAAATCTATAAATATATTTTTAAAAAGCCTGACATTATATGCAATGTTCCACTCACCTCTCAAAAAAAAAATAGGGGGCAGCCTCTGCTCTGATCTCTTCTTTGGGGTCCTGCTTATTCTTTTGTTATTTTCAAAGCACTCCATTGACATTGACATACTGATATAATCCTCATGTGTGTGATTTTTCTGGTTCTGCTTTCTTCACTTTGCATCACTTTGGATTAGTCTGCTCATATTTCTTTCTATGTGTCATGTTCAATATTTCTTTACATGATAATATCCTATTACATCTGTGTGCTACAACTTATTGAATTGTTCTCTAATCCATGGGTATTGACTTTGTCTACAATTCATTGCAACCACAAAAAGACCTGCTACACCTTCATATCTATAGAGGCTTCCTTTTTGACAAGGACAGGCCCTCTATGATTCTCCTTTAAAGGGAATAAGACCCAATGATCTGAGTCATGCCATTATCTTAAAAGTGAGACACACAGAGGACCACAGTATCATGGAGTTAAGAAGGGCTTCAGGTATCTCCCTGATATTGCTAAGTGTCAGATAGGTGACTTTCACAGTGTTAGAGGAGATTTTTCCGAAGTCAGATTCAGTTTAAGTCAACTTGGATCAGTTCAGGCCACTTCCATTTAGTGCTTACTACCAGACATAGAGGTTGAAAAGCTGAATTTGCTAGTCAGGAAGAGCTAGATTCAAATTGAAAATCCAGTACTTAAAAGCTGTTTGCAAGGAAGTCACTTAAAACTGTCTGACCCTCAGATTTCTTCTTTTATAAAAGGGGGATAATAATTATACCTGTGGCTCCTATCTCCTCCTGTTGTGACAGTTAAATAAGATTATACCTACTTAGCAAAACTGAAAGCAAGTCAGTTAATCATTATAAAGCTCTTATTTTTATTATCTGCTAGGCACTGAGCATTCAAAGACAAAAACAATGTAGTCATTGCCCTCAAGAAGCTTATGTTCTGGTGGGGGTGAAGATAGGATTAACTCCCCCCTGCCCATTTTTAGGTTTAATCACCAAAAGTGTATACACTCCATTATCCTTAAGTATGGGGAGGTCTGTGACCCACCTGTGCTATAGTGATGAATCAAAACCCACTGACTATCCCCTGGGCAGTTCTAAGCAAAGCTATAGCTTCAATTGGTCCACATAAAGTGGAAGGAAGGCACAGGAAATGATGAAAGGAAGGGTCTTTAAAAGTGGCAAGAACTTCCTATGACCAGCTCTTTTGCCTTAGAACTTGACCTGGAAGGAGCTCTAGCTTGGGACCTTGGACTGCTCTTAGATTTTCCCTTAGAACTATCACGTGGGTGAGTGAAAAAGACTGACTCCCTTTCCTGGCTTTTCTGAAGGTACTAGCCTCCAGAGGGGCCTCTCGTCTTGGAGGAGGCCCCATGGCTAGAACCCTTGTTTAATATACCTCTAGGTTCCATTTGTTGGGGCCTTTGTAGCCCTGCCTGGTTTGGACCAGGTCAGAGTAAATATCTACTCTCTCTCATTTCCTTACTTTCCCTCTATTTTATAAATAAATTGCTATTAATTAATTCTGACTTGAGTAATAATTTCTGGTGATCACATTTTTATATATTTAGTCTAACCCTTACATGGGGATGAAAGCAAAGCTTATGCAAAGTAACTTTGATAGGGAGAAAGAACTAACAACTGGGGGGACCAGTTTATGGTATCATGTAGGAAGTGACTCCTATATGTTGGTTTGGCTATATCAGCACATATGGTGCCTATAACTGGGGCAAAGTTAAGCTTATGAGGAAGTAAATCATCTCATAGACCATAGACCAGTGATGGTGAACCTTTTAGAAATGGAGTGCTCAAATTGCAACCCTCTCACAGAATGTGAGCCTACAATCTTACCTCAAACAGGGGAGGGAGGAAGTGCTCCCATTGGGCTGCTGGGCAGAAGGGCAGGTGATGTTAAAAATGTCCTTAGGCATGGTGGAGAGGGAGAAGGGAGCAGTCCTTTCTGGCACACGTGCTATAGGTTCACCAACATGGCCATAGATCATTGAGACCATTATCACTGAGACAGTAGAAAAGTAGGTCAGATTTGGAGTTAAATGATTTAGGATCACATCTAAACTCTAGTATTAGTTAGCTAGGTGACTTTGGGGAAGTCCCTTAATCTCTTTGTTCCTCAGTTTCCTTATTTGTAAAATGGCAGAGTTGGTCTAAATGGCCTCTATGGTCCCATCTAGCTCTAAATCTATGATCTCAGTCTGAACTCTTGCACTTATGCCTGCTGCCTTGGTATTGGGGCAGAGGCAAGAAAGGGCTGGGGAAGGGCAATAATTATGGAGCTATAGTTTTGGTTCTGATTTGGAATAACTGATCTTTTACCACCTTCCTATATGGAACCAAGGTACTCCTGGGAAATGGAGGACCCATTTCTCTTTGAATTTCCTTCAACCTAGTATTTCCTTATGTTAATGAAAATGTCCCTCCCTCTCATCCTCTCTGATTTACTCCTGCCTTGCGCTGTCTTCAGGGTTACATCCAGCTTGGAGGCCTTCCTATTAGCTATCGAGGGCAATAGGATACCATAGAAAAAGCACTGAATCTAAAGTTAGGTCTTTTCTCAAGGAACACAGTAATTTGTTTAACTATGCGTATTTTTTACAACGGTTTTGTTTTTTCTATTACAGGGCAACTAGGTGGAATGGGGGCAGATTGTTGAGCTTGGAATCTGGAAGATCTGAGTTCAAACTTGACCTCAAATGCTTCCTAGCTGGGTGACCCTAGGCAAATCTCTTAATCCTGTTTTCCTCAGGTTCTTCATATGTAAAGTGAGCTGGAGAAGGAATGGTAAACCACACTAGTATCTTTGCCAAGAAAACCCTAAATGGGGTCAAGAAGAGTCAGACATGACTGAACAATGACTTAACAACAAAGACAAAATTCTGAGAAGGGGTTCATAGGCTTTATCGCTTTGCCAAAGAGGTCTATGATATAAGAAAAGGTTCAAAACTATCTGAGACACCTGAAAGCCATGTGACTCTGGCTGAATCCTTCAACTACTATTTGCCTTACTTTCCTTATCTTTAAAATCAGGGTGATAATAGTAGTTATCTCCCAGAGTTGTTGTGAGGACCAAGGAAGATAATAATTGTAAAGCACTTAGCATAGTGCCTTGCACAAAATTAGCACTAGATAAGTGTTAGCTATTATAACATTTTATATATTGATTTATTTATATTTATATATACATTTAATATATTCGTTATATTATATATTTTATGTGTTATATTATTACATATTGTTATATATTATATGATTATTGGGGGGAAAGTAGGAGAGAGAGAAAAATACATTTGTCAATTAAAAAACACCCACCTCTGCCACTAATACCTGTGTGACAAGTCACTCTCCATAAGCCTCAATTTTTTCATTTATAAAATGAAGAGGTTGAAATAGATGGATACTGAGGTCTCCTTTACCTCTGGATCTAGTATCCTCTGGCCTATAACAGGATTTCTTAACCTTGTTTGGTTGATGTAGCAGTCTGGTGAAGCCTATGGACCCCTTCTCAGAATCATATTTTTAAAAGTATAAGATAAAATCTATTGAAATATAAAGGAAACCAGTAATGCTGAAATTCAGTTATCTAAGCTTTTTTTTTTAAATTAAGTATTCATGTATAGAGATGGAAAGCCCTGGGTTCAAATGTAGCCTCAGCAACTTTCTACCTATGAGACCCTGAGCAAGTCACTTAACCCCAGTTGCCTAGCCCTTGCTGCTCTTTTGCCTTGGAACTGATACTTGGTATCAATTTTAAGACAAATGGTAAGGGTTTAAAAAAATGTATCAACATATAGAACTACATAATTTAACTTGCACTATTTTCTTAGAGATGAGTGATGGTGTGGTATGCAGAGAAGAGAGCACTATTTTTAGAACTGAAGAACTCTATTCAAGCTCAGTCACTTAACAGCTGTGTGCCTTTGGGGGAATTCATTTTGATTCAATTTAATAAACATTTATTAAGCACCTAGTATGTGCCAGGCATTGTGCTAAGTGCTGGAGATACAAAAAAAGGCAAAAGACAGTCCCTGTCCTTAAGGGGCTTAGGATCTAATGAATGAGACAACATGCTAACAAATATATTCAAAGCAAGCGTCAGCCTGTAAACAAAACAGAATTACTATAAAGTAGTTATAATAAGGGTCTTTAATCAGAGTAGATAGATTATAATCTGAGAACCTGCCCAGAAGGACCATCCAGGGATTTCCAAGGAACTCCACAAAGTGAGGAATTGAGAGAGAAAATAAAGGCATTACTTTGGTTAGTTGAATTAGGATGTGCTATACTGGAGGATTTTGTGTTCTATCTGGAAGGAGGGTCAGGCTGGGGGTTTCTTGCAAACAAAGTTGTCCCAAGCTCTATATGGGATAAATAAGAAATAATCAAATGTGGAAAAGTTTTGGGATTGAGCAGGGTTGAGAAGACTTCCTATAAAAACTGAGATTTTAGTTGGGACTTAAAGGAAGCCAGAGAAGTCAGTAGTCAGAGTGGAAGAGGGAGTGCATTCCAGGCATGGAGGACAGCCAGAAAAAATACCTGGAGCTGAGAGATGGAGTGTCTTATGGGTCTTAGTTTCCTCCCCTATAAAATGGAGGTGATAATACTCATCCTCTACATTCCTCAAACCTGTGGTAAACATTAAAGGCCTTTCTACATGTCAGTGATTTGAAGATACTGAAAACACCATGCTAACTTTCTTTGATTTGAGTTTCCTTATATGTAAAATGAGAATATATCAAACAGAAATGGCCTCCAATATCTTTTTTTTACTGAGGTAAGTCACTGAAATTTTATTCAACATATGTTGTATAAAATTTCAGACACTGAGCTCTGTGCTGAAGTCAGAATGATGAGTAGGGAATAATTCCTGCCCTCAGAGAATTTATATTCTACTGAGGGAACAGAGGAAGGTCTCACAGACCAGACTGTTAGCAAGCCAAGAGTAGTGGTGTGGACCTGAGGTTAGTGGGATTAAATTTGCACTCCCTCCCAACTCTCTGCCCTTAATCCCATAGGCTAATCAATCTGACCAAACCAAGAAGACAATAAATGAACTTTTAAGGACAGACTAGGACAGTGATGGTAAACCTTTTGGAAATGGAGTGGTGAACCCCCTCACCCTCACCCCACACAGGGGATAGAGAAACTGCTCCCATTGGGCTGCTGGGTGGAGGGCTGGGTGAAGTGAGGAAAGTCTTCAGCAAGTGTAAAGGGGGGAGAGGAGTGCTCACCTCTGCCCAAGTCCCTCTGCCTTTCTAGTAAAGACACTAGTGAGAGAGCACTCTGCATGCCATCTTTGGCACCTTCAACATAGGTTCACCATCACTGGACTAGGAACTCCTGAGACATTAAGCTGATGGTTTTTATCTTCTTGTATTTACAAATGCCTGGTGAACTGCTTTTATTTGGAGGAGGGGATATTTGACTATATTTTTATTCAGTTGATTGTTCTGTTTGAAACTTGTACACTGAGTGATCTCTGGTACCAAATGCAGAATAGCAGCCTAGACAGGTGAGATGGACAATAAACTGGGAGATCTAGTCAAGGTCTGATGTGGGAAGTCACCTGAGTTAGGCTTGGCCAAAAGCTCAGAGGTTTGTTAGGTAGGATGAGAGGGAGTGCATTCTGGGAGTGAGATAAAAAATGCCAAACCAACTGCTTTCTTTTCTGCTAGAAAATGCTGTTAGAAAAGGCCAGAGGACAGTTGTTTTCTCTGCTGGGTTTCCCACTTTGGAGAGATGTAAAAACTGACTTGTGGTTTGGGTTATCAGTGGCTGCTGCAGTCAGCATCTTCTCAGGCAGTTCTGACATTTTGCTTCCGGATGGCCTGTTCTCTTTTGGTTAAAGTGAGTCATCCCTGTTGATTGCTGGAAACCAGGTGGGTTAGCCGCTCATGAACTTTCTCAGAATTTCCCAGCTCAGCCAGAAGTTGAATTTCATTATGTACTGACAGGTTTAATTCTGCCTGTTTTATTTATTGCATCATCATCAATAACAACCCTTAACCTCCATGAACTTCCCTTGAAACCCAACCATGACTCAAAATAGCCCCAAGTGCAGCTCTGTTAATGGGATCAGATGTCATCTGGGAGGTCAATGAGTACACTGTAGAGGTAGGGGTGATGCCCTTCTGTATCTACTGTGGCGTGAACTATAGGACCTGTTGATTGTAATTAAAGATGGAAACTCTTTTGTCAGCTGTTTATTTCCAGAATTCTAGAGGGGTGCAGTAGCTAGCCATTGATCCTGGGAAAAATCTGCAGGTGTAACCATATCATTCTCCCAGCTCAAGAAGCTTCTCTGGTTCCTATCACCAGGCTTAAATACAAATTCTTCCTGCTTGGCATTTAAAGCCCTTCACACACCTGATGTGTCCCACCTTTCCAGGCTTATTATGTATTACTCTTCTTCAAGTGGCAGCCAAAATGGTGGGGTTGCTATTCCCAAGTGGTATTCCCAATCTCACCTCTGGGTCTTTGCACCACCCTATGCCTGAAATATTTTCTCTCCTCACCTCTGCCTTCCAGATTCTCTAGCTACTTTCCAGGCTCAAATGAAATGCCATCTTTTCCTCATGGTCTATTCTGATCTCCTCAACTGCCTTCCAGCTCCAGTTATTTTGTATTAACCAGGTGTGTGTTTTACATTTATCTGTGTGCTTGTTACTCTCCCCCTCCCCAGAATATAAACTGCCTAAGGGAATGACTGTTCAGAGTTTGTTTTTTTTACCCCAAGCACCTATTAGAGTGCTTGATACATAGAAGATACACAATGAATACCTTCCATGTCAAAATATTAAAATGTGAATTTAGTTGAAAGAGGGGAAGAAGAGGAAGAAAAAGAGGAGGAAGAGGATTCCTAATAGTAGTAAATATCACAGCTTCCCTTGGATATTGAAGTAATCTGTTGATTATTAACTAATTAAGAGAGAGAAAAATAAAAGTTAGGAGTCATTGCCTCTTGGAAATCAGTCAGTCATCATCTTAATGATCAGGAATTTTTGACCCTGTTGACCATTCCTTTTACTTGGATATGAGGGTTCTAAGATGGAAGTTAAGGGTTAATTTTTTTTAAAGAATCTATCCAGGGCAGCTGGGTGACTCAGTGGATTGAGAGCCAGATCTAGAGATGGGAGGTCCTAGGTTCAAATCTGGTCTCAGACATTTCCTATTTGTGTAACTGAGCAAGTCACTTAACCCTGTTGCCTAACTCTTACCAATCTTCTGCCTTAGAATAGTTAAGACAAAAAGTAAGAGATTAAAACAGCAACAGCTACAGCAAACAAATATTATTTCATTTGATCCTCACAGTAATCCTGGAAAATAGGTACTATTATTATTCCCATTCTACTCTTCTGGTTTGAATAGCATCACTCTCTCCTATATCTCCCCTTCCTTATCTGATAGCTACATTTTTAGTTTTCCTTATTTGTTTGTCATACCCTTCCTTTTGTCTAAGCATTGGAGTCCCCCCTGACTCTTCCCCCCACCCCATTCTCTCCCTTAGTGATTTTATCTAGTCTCCTGTGTTGAACTAATAATTGTTGTTTGCTTTCCACAGTCAACTCAGTCTAGATCTCCGAGTCTCATCTCTCTCTGACTGCTGGACAGCTCCACCTGGATGGCTTCTAGCAGTTGGTGCAGCTTGTCCAAAATGGAATTCATTCCCTCACCCCCACCTTCCCCACCCTAAAACAAACCATTCCTCAAATTTCCAATCACCTTTGACTATTACTTCTCCCTTCCCTCCCCATCTCCTCTTTTTGCTCTCCACTCCAGAAAATATAATCAACTAATAACTTAGTTCTGTTCATTCTACTACAGTACCTTTGAGTTCCCTTTCCTACTCACATTACTCCTACCCCAGTTCACATTTTCATTTCCTGTCAACTGATGTGTATATTCTTAAGTGGTCCCCCTCCCTCCACTCTCTTCTCTAACCCACATAGAGCTACCCATCTTGGTTATTCTGATACCTTGTACTTATCAAAGGGCACTGATGTAGAGGGACCAAAGAGGCCAGCTAGTCCAATCACTAGCAAATTGCTTTATGTTCTGATGAAATTCAAATAGCCTTCCAGATGATTGTAACAGTATTTATAAGCTACATTCCTGTATCTTGTTTTGTTAATGAACGCTCATCTTTTATCTGTAGTATTTCTTTTGAGTGTAGGATTCTATACCTGATATATATTATTCACTGCATCTTCTTCCTTCTTTTTCTGAGCAGGTTTTAGGTGTAAGACCATCACTGGGGCTCGGGAATGGGGGTCTTAATGAGGTGAAAATTAAGAAAATTCATTTAACTTTTTTTGTAAACCCTTACCTTCTGTCTTGGAGTCAATACTGTGTATTAGTTCCAAGGCAGAAGAGTGGTATAAGAGATAGGCAAGGGGGGGGGGGTGGAGGGGTGGGGGGGGTAAGTGACTTACCCAGGGTCACACAGCTGGGAAGTGTCTGAGGCCACATTTGAACCTAGGACCTCCTGTCTCTAGGCCTGGCTCTCAATCCACTGAGCTACCCAGCTGCCCCCTCGGTTTAACTCTTATAATTAGAGATAGGATCTCCAGGACTGAACCCAGTTTAAATTATGGCTTGGTCTAGGACCAGGGGAAGCAAGTACCCCAAGCTTTGTGGGTCTGGACAATGTTAGATATGCAACAAGCATATGTATGTTAGCATCTATAATAACTCTTAAATCCTTTTTCATCCCAGGGGAGAGAGTTTTGACATAATACTAATAGCTACCATTTATGTAGTCCTTTCAGGTTTGCAAAGTGCTTTACAAATATTATCTCAGGGAGCAGCTAGGTAACTCGCTTAACCTTCATTGCTTAGCCCTTACCATTCTTCTGCCTTGGAATCAATAAGACAGATAAGACAGAACCTGTGAGTTTAAAACAACAACTATAACAAGCAAACAATACCTCATTTGATCCTCACAATAATCCTGGGAAGTAGGCACTATTAATACTCTCATTTTACAGATAAGGAAACTGAGACAAACAGAAGTTAAATTTGTAAATAAGGTCATACAGCTAAATTTCTAATGCAAGATTCAAGCTCAGGCTTTCTCAGTTCCAAGTCCAGGACTTTGTACACTGCACCACCTATTTGCCTAGTGGAAAGGACCCTGAATTCACTACTTTATTACACTACTTCCTTGCAAGTACCATTATATCACAATGCCTCAGTTTCCTCATCTGTTAAATAATAATAATAATTCCTGTAGGTCCTATCCCAGAGTTCCTTTGAAGATCCAATGAATCTGAGGAAACTATATAATATAAAGGTTAATTATCACAAGAGCACATTTGTGATCACCCTCAAATGTATTTTCTCTTGCCTGTATCAAAAATTATTTGTTGTTTCCCCTCCTACTCATCTAGTTGGGTGAGATATTCTTGACCCCTCTCTCCTTCAGACCTGAAATAATAGCATATCCTCTATGGTGGGGCAGTTAGATGGCTCAATGGATTGAGAGCCAGACCTAGAGAGAGGATGATCTGGGTTCAAATCTGACCTCAGATACTCCTTAGCCATTCATCATTTATGTCTACTTATATCTTTCTATCTACTCATATCCATCTACCTGCTTATTTATCTGCTCATTGATTTAATTAATAACCTTTATTTTTCTCTTCTACCTTACCTTTCCCACCCACTCCCAAGGAAAAAAAAGAGGAAAAAACAAACCCCTTGTAACAAATAAACATAGTCATGCAGAAAAACTTCCTATATTTGTCATGTGCAAAAGTGTATCTCATATTCTATATATTGAGTCTATATCCTCTCTGTCAGAAGGAGCATGTGTGTGTAGTATGCAGTTATCAGTCTTCTGGAATCATGGTGAGTTACTCGGTTGATCAGAGTTCTAAAGTCTTTAAGAATTGCTTGCTTTTGTAATGTCATTTTAAAAATTGTTCCCCTGGTTCTACTCATCTTTCTCTATGTACAAATCTTATTTAATAAATGCTTGTTGACTCTAATTTAATTCTGAAGGGACACAAACAATATTTTTGAGTCCGAACATGATCTGCTTAGACATTGAGTTATGACCTTAATCAATCAACAAGCATTTGTTAATTGTCATAGATTACACCTTTGTCTTTCTTTGGTTCTTTAGTTAAAGGTTTCAAACTAAAAAAGAAACAGATCCCAGACAGTTTCATATTGACTTAAAAAATCATGAGCTAACATTATCTATGTTGCATTATATTTTTCTTTATCTTGCTAAATATGTCCCAATTATATTTTAATCTGATTCTGGCCACATTTGGGAGTGTTGTGAGTTAAGAAGAGACTTTATAGGGAAGCATTTGAGCTGAGTCCTCAAGGACAGGGCAATATTTTTTTAAGCCTTTACCTTCTGTCTTAGAATTGGTACTAAATATAGGTTCTAAGTTAGAAGAGAAGTAAGGGCTAGGAAATGACTTGCCCAGGGTCATACAACTAGGAAGTTTCTGAGGCTAGATTTGGACCCAGGACCTCCTGTCTTTAGGCCTAGATAGCTTGCTCAAAGTAAGATCCTTTAAGGAAAATGAGATGTAGAGGGGTTGAGTTCTTTGATGATACAGGAAGTATCCATACCAGTGAGATTCAGTTGATTCAACATACATGTATTAAATGCCTATTGTATGCAGCACATTTAGTGGATGGAAGAATTTTGCACCCACAAGATTATTCTTTTTTAAAATTTTTATTTAGAATATTTTCCCATGGTTACATGATTCATAATCCCTCCATCTCCTGCTTTCTCTTCCCCCCTCTCAAAGCCAACAAGCAAATCCACTGGGTTATACATGTATCATTGTTCAAAACATATTTCCATGTTATTCATATCTGCAGTAGAATGATCCTTTAACATCAAAACCCTAATCAGATCCCAATCATACTATGTGATCACCACAAGATTATTCTGAGGGAAACTCTTTGAAAAAACTTTGAAAAGTGCTTTAGAGAAAAGAATTATCAGGGTTTACTAAATTATATTTTCACTTTTATCATAGGCAGGGAAAGTCATAAAGGCACCTAAATTACAAAAAGCTACATTTTATTGAAACCCCAAAGAGTGTAGCAAATAAATTTCTTATACCTATCCTCTCTCCCAGCTTTCTTCTCTACCTACTTAAATCCCACTATAAAAATCATTCTTGGGGGCAGCTGGGTGGCTCACTAGATTGAGAGCCAGCCCTAGAGATGGGAGGTTCTAGGTTCAAATGTGGCCTCAGACACTTCCCAGCTGTGTGACCCTGGGCAAGTCACTTGACTCCCATTGCCTAGCCCTCACCACTCTTCTGCCTTGGAGCCAATACACAGCAATGACTCCAAGATGGAAGGTAAGGGTTTAAAAAAAAAAACTCATTCTTTAGAGCTTTCTTATTTTCCAAAAGAATTCCAAAAGAATCTGTTTATCTGATGCCTGGGAGCCCTTACTATGGATTTTTTAACATTCTTTGGACACCAGTACAAGATGTGGGCTGGCCATCTCTTGCACTTGTTACATGTCCTTTTCTAGTTGGTCACCCATGTCTTTGATGATTTCATTTATATCACTCCTCAATGCAAGTCATCAGGAATAGATTAAATTCCATGGGCATCCACTATCCTGTGATTTTTAATTCTTCAGAGATCATTATTCATTGTCAGTCAATAGGCATTTATTAAGTGTTTACCATGTTTCAAGGACTGAGGATACAAAGAAAATAAAAAAGATAGTCCCTGCCTTGAGAAGCTTATAATGCAAGGGGAGGAGATAACCTGTAAACAACTATGTCCCAACAAGATATATAAAAGATAAATAGGAAGTAATCAACAGGAGGAAGGCATTAGAGTTAAGAAGGATTTGGAAAGGTTTCCTATAGGAGGTGGGCTTTTAAATGAGACTTGAAGGTAGCCAGATGGAGAAGATGAGAAGGGAGATCATTTCAGGCATAGGAGATAGGCCAGTGAGAATTCCCAGAGCAAAGAGATGGAGTGTTTTAGCACATGGTGGTAGTGGTGGTGGTGGTAGTGGTAATAAGGTATATAAGAAGACTGGAAAAGTGTGTGTGTAGTGGGGAAGTTGCTTATGAAGGGCTTTAAAAGCCAGAGAGCATTCATTATATATTTGATCCTGGTGTTCCATGATCTTTAGCATTATGGAGAAAAGATTGGAGTTCAAAAGATGTGGTTTTGTATCATGGAATAGCTGTCAGCTTGGTCTCTTCCTCTTCTTTTATTCTGAAGCCATAATATTATGCATTGGAAACACTTGTTTAGAGAATCATGATCATCATCATCATCATCACTTCCTTCCTTCCTTCCTTCCTTCCTTCCTTCCTTCCTTCCTTCCTTCCTTCCTTCCTTCCTTCCTCCCTTCCTTCCTTTTTCCCTTCCACCCTTCCTTCCTTCCTTCCTTCCTTCCTTCCTTCCTTCCTTCCTTCCTTCCTTCCTTCTTTCCTTCCTTCCTTCCTTCCTTCCTTCCTTCCTTCCTTCCTTCCTTCCTTCCTTCCTTCCCTCCCTCCCTCCCTCCTTCCTTCCTTCCTTCCTTCCTTCCTTCCTTCTTTCCTTCCTTCCTTCCTTCCTTCCTTCCTTCCTTCCTTCCTTCCTTCCTTCCTTCCTTCCTTCCTGTCTAATACACTGATGGACAAACTCAAAGGGCTGTTTGTCCACCTAAATGTCAAAATTTGAGCAATTTGCACTTTTCATCCACTTTATCTTTCCATTGTTCCATTCCAACTAAGGATGCACTGTGAATTCTTCAAGGTTACACAGGAAGTCTGTGTCAAAGGAACAACTTGAATCTGAGTCTTCATGACTTTAATGTCAGTTTTCTATCGGCTATCATACTTTGCCTCTCCTAATATTCTTTTCTTTTTAACCCCCCACTTTTCATCTTAGAAGCAATACTATGTATTGGTTCCAAGTAGAGGAGTAGTAAGGGCTAGGCAATTGAAATTAAATGACTTTCCCAGGGCCACAGAGCTAGGAAATTCTGAGGTCAGATATCTCTAGGCCTGATTCTCAATCCACTAAGCCACCTAGCTCCTCCTCTAATATTTTTTTTATATTCTCCTTGGATTCGGGGGATGATGATGTAATATGTTACACCCAGGAAATCCTAAATAATGTCTTCTGTATTCAAGGGGTGAATATACAAAGGGATGGGAAGGAGAGACCATGTTTATTTTGGGACAAGAAGGAACACAGTCCAAGGATAGATTCTGACTTTGCTATGGAGATGAGTGCATGTCTTCCTCATTTAAATAAGAATATTGGGCTGGTTGTCCATTATCCCTTGCTCTTCTTACATGACTGGCCACCTCCTTTTCCAGCTGATTATCCATGTCTTTGATATCATGTGTTTTACTCATGTTTTAATTGCTTCTCTATTCAATTAATTGAGAATATGCCAAGTTTATGGATTGCCTTGCCAAGATTTGGATGGTTGGACTTGGGGTTTGGTTTTTTAATAAAGATATTTTATTTTACCAATTACATGTAATAAATTTCCTCATAAGGTTTCTGAAATTATATAATCCAAATTGCCTCCCTCCCTCCCTTCTCTCCCCATTCCTAGAGTTGGCAAGCAAATGGAACTGGGTTATATATGCATTATCATGCAAAACATTTCCATAATGTTCATTTTTTGTGAGAGAATAATCATATAAAATCCAAACTGCCAAATAAAAACCCAAATAAACGAAAGCAAAAAATTGCATGCTTTCATCTGCATCCTGACTCCAACAGTTCTTCTACTGGAGGTGGGTAGAATTCTTTGTTGGAAGTCCTTCAGAATTGTCCTGGATCATTGTATTGCTGAAAGTAGCTGAGTCTATCACATTTGATCTTTCCACAATATTGCTGGTACTGTGTACAGTGTTCTGGTTCTGCTTGTTTCACTCTGCATCAGTTCCAGTTCCTTCTGAAGTCATCCCGCTGAACATTTCTTGTAAAACAACAGTATTCCATGACCAACCTTTAACACAATTTGTTCAGCCATTCCCCAATCAAGGGACATCCCTTCAATTTCCAATTTGTTGTCATTACAAAAAGAGCTTCTATGAATATTTTTGTTCAAGTGGGTCTCCCCCCTCCTTTTTTTTTTATCTCTTTGGGACCCAAACCTAGTAGTCATATGACTGGATCAAAGGGCAGACAGTCTTTCAGCGCCCTTTGGGCATCATTCCAAATTGCCCTCCAGAATGTTTGGATCAGTTCACAACTCCACCAGCAATGCCTAGAGTCTCATGAGGCTTGTCTTTTTGCAGGGTAGGGAGGTACTCTGCTCCTAAATCCAGGCTGATGCCCATTTTGAACTGGGAAGGACAGGAAGCACCCTTGGAAGTCAGATGGAGAATGTATTACCATCATTTGATGATAATGTACAGTCACAGAAGCATGAGGTTCCTATGAAGGGGCTTTTAGAGCAAGAGAACTAAATTCAAATCTGACCCCAGTCTGTGACTTTTGGCAAAACACTTAATGTCTCTGGGCCTCCGTTCCTACTTTTAAAATGAGGGTGTTAGATTAGGTGACATCTGAGGTCTGTTCCAGGTTCAAATCTATGATTACAGATGAGAGACCCAGAGGGTGGCAGTGGATAGAGCTGATGTCGCTGGAGTCAGGAAGACATGAATTCAAATCTAGCCTCCGATACTTACAACCTGTGTGGCCCTGGTCAAAACATTAAGCCTATTTTCCTCCGTGTCTTTATCTTCTATACTTCTGACATCTTAGGTCTTTTCCAGATCTGAATCAGTTGCCGCATTTCCCAGCAAACAGCTAATCTCTCAACCGCAGCCTGTTAATCTCCAAACCGCCAGCAGAGGGGGCACTAAGATCGAGCTTTAATCTAATGCCTCCTCCCTCCCCGCGGCTCCTTGCCTTTCCTCCTCCCGCCCTAGCATTCCCCTTCACCATCGCATCCCCAAAAGTGGCTGTTGACCTTTCAAGCTTTAGTAAAGTGATGCAACAGGATAGTATTTCAAAAGAAAAAAAATGCTTATCTAAATTCTGGATCTGGTTTTCCCGTGAGAGTATTAGGGTTTTTAAAAAGTAGGTCACTTTTAAAGTAGGTCACATTTCGGGGGCGGGGTGCGGGGGAGAGGTGATGAGTTGAAGCCCTGGGGCGTCCTACAGCGGGGGTGGGAGGAAGGGGGACAGGAGGGTCTGGATTTCTCGGATCCCCTAAGCTTCTGCAGGAGAAGAAGGGAGGCTGGGGCCCTGCAGGGAGCTCCTGGTTGGTCCTGACGGGGTGGGGGGGGCCTCCCAGGGAGCCCAGGTAGGGATGGGCGTGGCCCTGCTCCCCTGGCGCAGGTGAGCTGCAGTGTAGTTGGACGGGGCGGGGCGAGCTGGGCGGAGCCGGCGGCGTGCGGGAGGGGAGGGGAGGGGAAGTGGGGGAGGAGCCCCGGAGTAGGCTGGCTAGGGAGGGGACTGTCGGAGGAGCAGGGGCTGGTTAAGGAGGCACGCGTCTCCTGGCCTCTCGGGCTTGCTGCTGACCGTCCCTACTAAGGCCTGGAGTCTAGGTGCCCTCCTCGGACATTGCTGGCTGCCCGAGAAGCGACCCCCGGGTTCTTCTAGACCAAACTGGGGGAGGGGGAATGCCACTCAGCCAGGATTTAGGAGTGGCTCGAGTACCTCCCTGCTCCTTGCCAAACACCCCCTCGCACCCCAAACTTGGAGCTGGAGGGAAGGGGGAAGTTTCTGAGAATCCCCTGCCTCCTGCTAATGTGAATGGGGGCGGTCCTGGAGTGGGATCAGGGGCTCACTTTGGGGGAGGTAATAAGGGTGGGGATGGTGAGGTTGGGGGCGCCATCGGAAGGAGGACGAAGTTATTCCGTAGAGCGGGATCGCTTTTTCCCACATTGGACAGTGCCCATCTTTTCTACCCACCTGAGAACCTGGGCGCTAGGGGCGTTGGTCCTCACCTGGTGGAAATTTTGGAGGCGGGGGTGAGGTGGTGGGGCGGGCAGATGACCTGTGCCCTTCCTGCGGGCACTTTCGATTGGAAACTCTTCGGTGGCAAGGATCGCTTTTGCCTATTTAGTAAATTTTGCTAAACCTGCGGGCAGGGTCCCTAGGACCTTCCCTGGCTGCCCGCACAGGCAGGTTGCGGTGGGGGGAACAGATTGGACTGACCTAGAGCTGGTGAGTCAGGGTCCCCGTCGAGTTGGGGGCCTGGCCCGCTCCGCCATCCTTGAGCTGGGGCAGCGGAGGCTGCTCTGGAGCCTCTTTAAAGCGGCAGCCCGGGAAGCGGCCACGTGATGCGGATTCCTGGAAAGTTCCTGGAAAGCGGCCCCTTCCTCCGCCTGCCTCGGTTGGGAGAGCGTAGAGCCGGGGAGGGGAGGGGAAGAGGTGGGGCCAGGGAGCGGGTGAGGGGCAGGGGGGGGAGGGGAAGGCTCGGCCGTAGGAGGCTAGCTCAGCGCGCCTCAGAGATCGCACGCCCTGCTTGCGCTGGCTGCGCTGAGCAGCCCCGAAGCATGCGCCCCCGTGCTCCCGCAGCCGCCGCCGCGGATGGTGCGCGCCAGGGGCCCCTGCGCTCCGCTCTCCCATCCCCAACCCGGGTCCGTGGAGGCGGCAGGGGGCGCAGTCCGAGCCGCGGTCGCGGCTGGAGGAGGGAGCTCTGGAGGGGGCTGCTGGCAGGTACCCATGGAGGGGCTCCCGGAGGACTCCGCCCCGGGAGGGCAGGCTGGGTTAGGGAGGGGGAACGGAAGCGCTCTGCTCCCCGATTTTACCGCCTGCCCTGCCACTGGGTTGACTCGAGAACTCTGCCTCTTGCACCCCCCGGGACTTCTGCCCACTTTACGATTTTCCTTGCTGGTTTCCCGACGTCTCCTAGGAATGTTTCTCCTCTCCACCCCGACTCCAAATTCCCATTCGAATTCATAATCCTAATAACCTGACCTGCCCCTCCCTCTCTCCCAGCCTGCCTCACCCCTTTATCCCTTTCTCCTTCCTCCCTCCTACCAGCCGGGGGTAAACCCGGGAAGCGGCTGGAGAGTGATCGGAGGGAAAGAAAGTGGGGGGGGGGGGCGCGGAGAGGAAGGACATGGTCCCTTGGGCTTTTGGCTGTCGCCTACTAAAGGAGTTCCAGCCACCGTCAGCACTACCACTGCCACGCTCCGGGTCTGTCACCTCCCAGGGCATCTCAGTGCCCAATTAAACATCGGGAGGGGGGGAGATTGGGCAGACACCCCTCCTCTCCCTCCGCCCCATGTCCACTGGGGAGACAGCCTGGTTTAGAGGAGAGGGAGGAGGAGGAGGAGGAAGAGGAGGAAGGCGGCGGCCAAGGTAAGGGCGCAGCGTACATTTCAGTTTCTAGGGCGCAAGCTTGCACGGCCCGTAGCGCCTCCTGGTCCCCCAGCCCCAAGTGGTTAGGGAGGGTCGATTCCTCGACAGCGCCGGCGGCTGCACTAGCGCGGGCTGCCGAAGCTGGGAGCTACCACAGCTGCCTCCCCGGGAGCCCGAGAGAAGGAAGAGGAGGGAGGGAAGAAAGGAGGGAGAGAGAGGGGGAAGAGAGAGAGAGAGAGAGAGAGAGAGAGAGAGAGAGAGAGAGAGAGAGAGAGAGAGAGAGAGAGAGAGAGAGAGAGAGAGAGGACGGTGCAAACCAAAGAAATCTCTTGGGCAGGGATGTGACCATTCGTTCCTTTCAATGTCATGGGCTTCTATTCCCCCTCCCTGGGGAAAATCGGCGCCTTAGTGTGAGAAAGGAGACACACTCCAGCAGAACGAAGAGGGCTCCCGGGCTGGGGACCAGGTTTGTGGCGAGCTTCCTCTCCAACCCCCCCCCCCCCCCCCCAGCCCCAGGGTCCTTCCCCTGGTATAGGTTCTGCTTTTGGAATGGGGGGCTGCCAGGGCATGTGTCCTTGCCCTTAGTAACCTTGCTCCCTTTTCTCTTTTGGCCTCCTTTCCTTACTTGTCCTTGAAATCCCACCGAGGTTGCAGGTGACTCCCCTCCCTCCAGAGAAAGCCTGGAAGCGGCCGACTGGCGCTTCCCTATTTCTCTGCCTCCTAGGTCTGTCTCCGGGTCTCCTCTCCCCCCTCCCCTCCTCCATCCCCACCCACCCAGCCACCTTGGTCAAGGTGGAACCTGGATGCCCCCGGTGTTAGAGGGGTGGTAGGGTTGAGTCTACTGACTCTCTGCCCAACCTCCCAGGGAGGTAATGGCTCACCCTTATTTCTTCTCCCTTTGTCCTCTGCCCTCTTTTCTCATTGCAGGCGAATAGAGAGCGACGGTGTCCGTGGAGGACTTCTCCACTATCCTGCCCCTCACCGGGAAGGAAGAACTTCCAGGGCTCCCTCCCCTTCCCCACCAGCTTGGCTGTCTCCACGGGAGGTGTTCTGAGGATCCCTTAGACTTCAATGAAGGACTGACAGCGCACTTAGACGCCCACATCATCTTCCTCCGAGCCCCAGTTTGGGCGCCAGCCTCTTCATCGTGGTGACCTCTTCCCCATGACCCTAAGGTCCCACGAGTCCACCGTGGATGGCGCGGAAGGGACTCGGAGCCAGTGGGGGGCGACAGGTACAGCAGAAGAACAGCCCTCCGAGGTGACACGTTTGGCTACAGCCATGCGGGAACTGAGCCAGGCAGGTAGGTGAGGGGATGGGACAAGAAAAACCAAGGGTCAGGTTTCCAGTCTGCTGAACTCCAAGACGGATAATCTTGGAGCAAAGACATTGGCATCTCAGGACACTGAGGCAGCGGCAGGCAGAGAAATGGCATCAGGGTGTGAAGAGGATAGAGACAGATTCACAACTTCCCCTTGCCAGCCCCCTCACCCCCCAACTCCACCCTCCACAGCAAGGTAGATTGGAGAAGTGGGGGTGGGGGGGAGGGAGAGGGCAGGTGCCACTTAGAAAGCTTCCCGCAATTGGAAAAGGATGTTGTTCTCCTCTCCCCAGCCTCAGCCACAGGCCTCGAAGAAAGCATTTTCTCTGCAGGCAGAGTGCTTGGATTCATATCCCACCTCGAACAAGTCCTCCAAACTCCCAGGCTTTAAAACGATGCAGGGGCCACTTTTAAGTTCCCTTGCGGGTTACATAGGTGATCCTTGGGGATCTGGGAAGAGAGTTAGACAAGGATTAGGTCTAGGGGAAGAACTCCGGGGTGGGAGGGAATTCTTTAGAAACAGAGAAGCCTTGTGCCATCCCTGCGACCTAGAATAGCCTCGTTCCCTAAGGAATCTCCTGTCGGGGAGGGGACAGAAATAAATCTGCTGCGGGGCGGGCAGGAGTGGTCTGCCTAGCTTCCTTGTCCTTTGGTCACTGCCGAGCCTGGGAGATGGCTGGGGAGTGCTGCCCCCCCCCCCCCAACCCCCAACTCCAGCTCCCAGGCTGCTGCTGAATTCCTTGGTGGGGCAGTAGTAGCCAGCATCGGTGATGGGCAGCCAGACGGGGCAGGCAGGGACGAAGAGTTCCCCGGGGCAGTGGTGGACTCAGATGAAGTTGTAAGGGTGAGGGCTTTCCAGGGCACTGCCCCCGCCCTCAGTCTGCCCATTGCTTTGCCTCCCCAGCCCCCTTTGGAAAGTTCTGCTCACCAGTGTCATTTGGCATCTGAAAGAGAAAGCAAAACAATATATGTCTACACACATACACACATATATATGTAGTAGTGGTTGGTATTTTGCAGCAGAGCCCTAACCTTCCTTCTCTGCCCTTGACTAAGTGCCAGTATTGAATCTGGCTCTGGGGGGGCTCACTGCAAACTGCCTCTTCCAAGGGCTTAGGGAGACTTTTGCAGCACCCAGAAGGGAGGGGTGATGGTGGAGGGAAGCAGCTGCTGCGGTGCCAACCTCGCAGGCTTCTCAGCCTCCAGTAGGGCCAAGTCTGCCAGGGTGGGACCCAGGCTTCCTAAACCAAAGAGGGTTTACCTCTGTGAAAAAGGCAGACCTGGGTGCAGGCACATAAAAAGGGGAGGCCGCCGCTGTGCTTTACCGCCAGTTTTTATGAGAGGCCAAGCCAAGCAAAGTCCAAAGGAATTGAACTCATGTTCTAAGAGGGACTATCACACTGAGCTTTTTCTTATTGAGTGATAAGGCTCTAAAAAAGTGCCCGGATTTACCAATAATCAAGTGTAGTTTCTCTCTCTCTCCCCCTCTCATATATATAACATACACACTATTTATGTACACATGCATATTCTACATTATATGCATATACTTTTATTTGCATATATATGTGTGTATGTATATGTGTAGACTTTTTTTTGGGGGGGGGCGATATGCTTAAAGAAATGAGCTTCAGCCCTCCTTGAATAAAGACAAGAATGGACGGAAACATCCTTCTCAGAGAGAAAAAGAGGACAATTTAGAAATCAAGCAAAATGTTGCTTGGTGATGTGCCTGAGTAGGGATCTTCATTAGAATTATTAATGTTGGAAATCCGACTCTTTGTGTCTATATGTCATTGCATTTTAATCTTGTTAACTTCACAAAAGTGAGTAAGAAAATCATTGGAGGTCTTCAGGAAGAAAAATAAGTTGAGGGTTGAAAGCCTTTTTTTAACTTTGAAAAAGACTACTAAGAGAAATGCTTTTATTTGGAGGAATGAAGTCTTTATTCAGCATCCCTAAAAATCCTTCAGATCCAAAACTTCTGTAAAATTCTCCCAAATTGAACTTCTGGCAGCCTCTGGAGGAAACATTCTCTTCTTGCAAACTTCCTTTAGGAGCGAAAAGGATTTTTACAAGCTGTGATTTCTTTCCGATGATAACTAGTTAGAGAAATCCACTCACCTTCTCTCTTTTCTTTCTTTCTTTCTTTTTTCCCCCCTTAAACACAAACCTCAGGCTGGTACTGGGGAAGCATGACTGTTAATGAAGCCAAAGAAAAATTAAAAGACGCCCCTGAAGGAACTTTCCTGATCAGAGACAGCTCCCACTCGGACTACTTGCTTACCATATCTGTCAAAACCTCAGCGGGACCAACCAATCTGCGAATAGAATACCAGGATGGGAAATTTAGATTGGACTCCATCATCTGCGTCAAATCGAGGCTGAAACAATTTGACAGCGTGGTCCACCTCATCGAATACTATGTCCGAACCTGTAAGGACAAGAGGCCTGGGGCCGAAACCCCTCGGAATGGAACTGTACATCTTTATTTGACCAAACCCCTCTATACTTCTACTCCAACCCTGCAGCATCTCTGTAGACTCTCTATAAACAAATGTACAGCTAAGATCTGGGAATTGCCTTTACCAACAAGACTAAAAGATTACTTGAAAGAATATCAATACCAGGTATAAGTTTCTCTCTTTTTTCTAAACACACCTCATTGTAGAACCTCTCTGAATGCAGCTATGTAAAGAGAGCCAAATCATTCTAGCCCTGGCTGGCCACGTGTCCAACTCAGAAACGGGATGCCCTCTAAGAACAACTGCAGTCAAACTCATTTAAGTGTCCAAGGAAGGGTGAGGGGTGGGAATAAATCCCTACCTATATTCTCATTTGAGTGACTTTACTCCAAGCCTAAGATTGGTCTCTCTCCCTCTTTTTTAAGACCAAGTGTTTGACGGTACACTTGCTAATCTGAGGGTCTGGGAAACCTCTTTTTTTTCCTTTGTTTTTAAGCTGGTCATTTTTCGGTGTGAGTTCTTAGCTGTGAGGAGGGCAAGGGTACTCGCTGCCAGGTGTCCAGCCAATGTTAAAGGCCAGAGCTGGCACCAAAAGAACTGGAAAGGGAGAAGCCGAGATGGGGCTCCTTGCAATTGATTTGTCTGATGATCAAGTGGTGTCTTAGAGTGTTTTTCTTTTACATTCTGGTGTACTTGTTTCGAGTTTTTGTTGTTCTTGCTAAACAGAACATGCCTGTCAGTATTTATCTCTTGTTTTCTACCAGTAGCCAAACCCCAAAGAGTGACCGTGAAATCTTGTATTTGTCTTTTGACTCCAAATAGCTGATGATCTTGTGTGAGTAGGAGAGTACTGTAGCCCTTTAATTTAAAAAGGAGCCTTACTTCAGAAACATTTCAAACTGGTGCAAACGGACCTCGATTTTCCTTGTTTTTGTTTTTTGTTTTTTTTAAAAGGCTCAAAACAAGAATGTCATGTTCCACAGGTGCAACTTGGACCATGGTGATTAAAACAATATGCTTTATCCTTGCTGAAGTAGCCAGGTCTGACCTGTTGCCATTTATCTTTTTGGAATGGCTATAAAAATAAATGTCCATGTTGTCCTTGACTTGTCTGACCACAGAGAATCGGCAATTGTCTCCCTTTTACCGTGTAGAGTACTTTGGACTTAATTTGCTTCCAGATGCAGGGGGAAACTTGCCTGTTTTCTTTTTCCCAAAGTGTTTATTCACTGCTGTTACTAGTATCCAACTTTGATTAGAATGTACTAAATAAAACAAACGCCTTTTACAAGCTGCACTCCTTCCTTCTGAGTTGTAGACAACTTCACACTGACACACAAATAAAGTCTGGCGATAAAAATCTCTGCCCTGGTCACATTGAAAAGCAGACCTTTAGAAAAAAGAGAGAAAAGGGACTCGGAGCTTTCTGGAAAGCTCAATGTGGATTTGGCTTTTAAAAATAATGACGATGGGGGCAGCAAGGTTGCTCAGTGGATAGAGAGCCAGGCTGGGAGATGGGAGATCCTGGGTTCAAATTTGACCTCAGACACTTCCCAGCTGTTTGACCCAGGGCAAGTCACTTAACCCTGATTGCCCACTCCTTACTGTTCTTCCACCTTTTCCCCAATACTTAGTATTGATTTTAAGATAGAAGGTAAGGGTTTAAAAATAATAATAGTGATAGCTCATGTTTATATAGGGCTTTAAGGTTTACAAATTGCTCTAGCTAATTTTCTCATTTGAGCCTTCTAACTATCTGTGAAATAGGTGCTATGGTTGTTCCCATTTTAAGGCTTAGAAAGCCTACAGGTGACCTAGCTAGTAAATGTCTGAAATAGGATTCAAACTCAAGTCTTCCTTGATTTAAGTCTAGTGTAGTTGTAAACTATGTATAAGAGAAGTGGCTTGTATTTTTTTAAAACATTTTTTAAATGTGGATAATGGAAATAAAATTACAATGAATAAAATAGAATAATTAATAGGATAATTTAATAGAAATAAGTGTTCTGATAGTAAAATAAAAACTGATTTGCTACTCACTTTCTCTAGCTGGTCTCACCTTGACTATTATACCCACCAAGCCTCCTCTGCAGTTGGGGTACTTAACAATTCCCCCTTTCCTCTTCCTAACTTACTACTGTGGATGGCAGGTGGATCCTGATGGATCGGAACCAGAAAACAACTATGAGACACTGTGGTTTGAAGGATTAGTTTATCAGGTAATCAGCATCCATTTATTAGGCTCATACTATGTGCCTGCCACAGTACTAGGGTCAGGTGACACATTGATAAACATAATATCCTCTACCTTCAAGGAGCTTACATTCTTTTTTTGGGCGGGGCACCATCTCTTGTCACCTACCTTATTTATTCCAGCTTTGAAATGGGTTGAATAGCACCTGCCCTTTCTTGAATCTGGTAATAAATGTTTCTTTATAAAGAAAGGAGTTAGAGGAAGAAAGCAGATGGCATCCTTCGATAAAAGGATTTACACTGAGTTTAAGTTGTGCCTAATTAAAAAAAAAAATCTTTACTTCTTGTCTTAGGAATGCTTTTAAGACAGAGAGTAAGGGCTAGTAAACAGAGTTAAGTGACTGGTCCAGGGTCACACAGCTAGGAAGTTTCTGAGGTCATATCTAAATCTAGGACCTCCTGACTCCAGACCTGGTGCTCTATCTGCCATACTACCTAGCTGCCTTCTGGGAAAGTCAGCCTGATGTGACCTTGGGAACATGCTGAGAATCCTAGATTTAGAGAAGGAAGGGATCTTTGAAAGCATCTTGAGTCATTTTCCTCCCATTATACAGATGAAACCCAGAAAAATTAGTTGACTTGCCCAGGATCACCCACAGCTAATAAATAGCAAAACCAGACCCTCCTCTCATCTGAAGCCAGGTCATAGGATTATGGATGGAGAGCTGGAAGAGACCATCTAATCCTGCTTATTTTTTTATGATGAAGAAGACTTAACCCCCACAGGTGTAGGACATGCCCATAGATTGTTAAATATTGAAGCTAGGGTTTGAGCCCAGGTTCCATTTGTATCTAAACTAGTCTTTCCTTTTGCTCCTTCAAATTCTCCATTTGAAGATGAGGCTCATGCTTAGTTTATCATATCTCCACCCTTGAACCCATGAATTGTCTGACACAAGGTGTTTATATGGTTGATCTGGCAAGAATTTCCCAAATTTTGTGCCAAGTAGTTGTTTTTTCTTTCTTAAAATTTCTCTCATTCTTTTTTTGTACCTCTGCCCTTCTTGTTAGCAGCCACCTCCTCTGAATTATATATATATATAAAACTCCTCTCTGGGTTATAGACTGCGGAGCATGTGAATGATGGGAGATCAGGGCTGCCAAGCAGTCTGCTACTCAAATACAACCTTTCGTGGCTGCACATTTTTTGTACAAAATTTTGTGTCATACTGACAAGTGGCTGATGATTGGGGTGGGATGAAGTGGGCTAATGGGTAGAGGAGAGTTTCTGACAACCAGCCCGTCACTGCCATGTGTTTGGAAATTGGGGGCTCCCTCAACAGGAGAAAGCCTTTTGGATTTGAGATCCAAGAGGCATTCCAGTCATATCCTAGCTCCTTGGGTTCCTGGAAAGATCCTCTCCAGAATGAGCCGCTGGGTATTTTTAAACGGGTCTAGTTGAACAGGTTGGAGCAGACTATAAAAGCCTTTTTACCACAGCTTCTTGTCCAGAGTAGCACAATTTACTTACTGATTTGTTATTAATTCCTCTTGTATTCTGTTGACATGGGCTAGAAACATTCCTGTTACCTCTTGGGGTCAGATGCTACCGTGCCGTGGTAGGTGACCAGGGCTTTGGGGCCACTCCTTTGACAGATGGAGGCCAAAAAGGGACAAGAGGTGTGTCTGAGTTCATGGAGTACGTTTGTAGCAGAATTATAGGGAATATCTAATATTCTTCCTCTGACTACAATAGGCTCATACAACGTCCAGTCATAAAGGATCTTGGCAATGGTATAGATGAGTGACTTCATTTGAGAGATGAAACTTAGGAGAGAGAAATGAAATTACTTTCCCAAAATCATATAATGAATTAATGGCAGAGCTAGGGTAGGACCGAGCTCTATGAAATTTCCATACACAAGGTAGCTATGTTGTTTCCATGGAATTATTCCGTATTTATTTAGAACCTAGATTTTCACTAAAACCAAAACATACCCGTCTTATAGTTCTGCTTTGACCAAAGGCCCAGATGTTTGGGTTCCTCCTGAGACTGGTGCCTGGCCTAGTTTAAAACTAATTTAAAAACAACAACAATAAACTCAAACCTGAGACCCTGCTTTTTATTTGTTTGGTTTTCCAGGGTTTTGGGGATTTTGAAACACTTTAAAGCATCAGTAAACAAGTTCAGTTATTGACCTTTTTTTTTCCTTCCTTCCTTCCTTCCTTCCTTCCTTCCTTCCTTCCTTCCTTCCTTCCTTCCTTCCTTCCTTCCTTCCTTCCTTCCTTCCTTCCTTCCTTCCTTCCTTCCTTCCTCCCTTCCTCCCTTCCTCCCTTCCTCCCTTCCTTCCTTCCTCCTTTCCTTCGTTCCTCCGTTCCTTCCTTCCTTCCTTCCTTCCTTCCTTCCTTCCTTCCTTCCTTCCTTCCTTCCTTCCTTCCTTCCTTCCTTCCTTCCTTCCTTCCTTCCTTCCTTCCTTCCTTCCTTCCTTCCTTCCTTCCTTCCTTCCTTCCTTTCTCCCTCTCTTTCTCCCCCTCCCTCCTTCCCTCCCTTCCTTCCTTCCTCCCTCCTTCCCTTCCCACCTTCCTGCCTCCCTCCCTCCCTTCCTTCCATTTAAAATTTCTTACTTTCTATCTTAGTATCAGTTCTAAGACAGAAGAGTGGCAAGGACTAGGTAATCAGGGTCAAGTGACTTGCCCAGAGTCACACAGCTATGAAGTATCTGGGGCCAAATTTGAACTTGTCTTCTCATCTCCAGGCCTGGTGCTCTATCTGCTGTATTACCTAGCTGCCCCTTACATTTCTTGCTGGGTATATTATTGAGCAGGTATTCGGTTCAAAGGATAACTATGTCCAAAACTGGCAGGGACCTCAGTTACCATTGAGCCCAAACTCCTTATTTTATAGATGAGGAAACCTTGATGCCCAAAAAGGTTTAGAGGATTACAGGGTCATAGGATCATAAGCCAAAAGCAAAGATTTTCAACCTGGGGTCTGTGAATTTCTTAAAAATATTTTTTATAATTATTTTAATTAATTAATTTTATTAAAACCCTCACTTTCCATCTTAGAATCAATACTGCATAGTGGTACCAAAGCAGAAGAGTGGTAAGGGTTAAGCAATGGAATTTAAGTGACTTGTCTAGAGTCACCCAGCTAGGAAGTATTTGAGGTCAGATTTGAACCCAGGATGGACCTCCTATCTCTAGGCCTGGCTCTCAACCCACTGAGCTACCCAATTTCCCCCTTTATAACTATTTTAATATAATTGGTTTCTCTTGGTTTTGCATTTAAAAATATTCTGTGGGGCAAATGGGTGACTCAGTGGATTGAGAGCCAGGTGTGGAGATAGTAGGTCCTGAATTCAGATCTGAACTAAAAAACTTCCTCTTTGTGACCCTGGGCAAGTCATTTAACCCCCATTGCCTAGTCCTTACCTCCCTTCTACCTTGGAGCCAATGCATTGTATTGATTCTGAGATGGGAGGTAAAGGGTTTAAATAATAGACATTATTCTGAGAAAAGGTCTATAACAGTCAACATGTGACTAAAAGAGTCTATAACATACACACAAAAAAGTTACCATCCTTTGATATCAAGCTAGAGAGGACCTCAGAGGCCATCTAGTCCAACCCCTTAAATTATAGATGAAGAAACTTAGGCTAAGAATCCTGGGATTGTAGGTTTAGAACAGGAAAGAACTTCAGAAACCATCTTGTCCACCCCCCTCATTTGATAAATGGGGGAACTGAGGCTGAGAGCATCCCAGGAGCTTAGATGTTGGGTTGGAAAAGCACAATAGAGGCTATCTCATCCAACCTCCTCCTTGGGCAGGTGAGGTGCCCCCAGCTCACCTGGGTGGGCAAGGCCAGATCTGGGTTCAAATGAAACCATGTTGGCTAGAAAGGCCATTGGTTTGGAGACTTTAGAAGAATGAGAAAATGGTGCCTGATAGAGAGATCATAAAAATAATCTAGGGATGGTGCACCAAGAACTTTTCCTCCTGGATGGCTGGTTCAGGGCTCGCTCAGGTCAGGGAGGAGGGATGGGGTGGCTTTTGCGATATGAGTCAGATGTCTGGATTGAGGGAAAAACCCTCCTTCACCTCAGACCTCTCCTTTTGTGACAGCACTGCCCTATTTTCTGCTCCATCTGCTTTTAGCCTGCTAGACCATTAGGGTCAGAGGAAGGAACCTTCAAGAGAATTTGGTGGTGGATGAGGGAGCTGTGGTCTAGAGTGAGGAAGCCTGGATCTCCAATGCCCCAAGGTCCCAGAGCTAGCTTGGGATGGAGCCAGGACTAGAACCCAGATCCCTCTGAGAAGAGAGAGTGTTTTCTAACTCCAGCCCTTAGCACATTTTCCTGGAACATAGTGGATCGAATAGATTCAGAGCTGGAAGAGACTTTGGAGGTTAGTGAGTCACAGGAACATAGAATTGAAGCTGGAAGAGACTTTAGCAACCCTGTAATCTGACTCCATTATTTTACAGAGAAGTAAACTAAGACCCAGGACACTGGAGAGATGATACACTGGTAAGTGGCCAAGTCAGGATGGAACCCGGATGCTCAGATTTCAGATCCAGTGTTCTTTCTGGGCCACTGTGGATGCACTTACTGTCTGCTGTTTTGAATTTGATCGGGCTGCCTTATTTCCAGGATTTGTAAAATCCACGTCCTTTTCTATTTTTTTTCCCAACTCTTACTTTCTCTCTTAGAATCGAAACTCATTATTAGTTCCAAAGCAGAAAAGCAGTAAGGGCTAGGCAATTGGGGTTTAGTGACTTGTCCAGGGTCAGATGCCAGATTTGAACCTATGTCTTCCCTGGCTTTCTAGCTGCCCTTCCTTTAACTCTTAAAAAAATCAAGAAAATAAAAAAATAAAAAAAAATCAAGAAAAATTTGTCCGAATCTGTGTCTACCTTCTTAATTACTTATTTAAATATAGTAGGCAACCTTTAAAAACTATCAATTAAAAAATAAAATAAAATAAAACCATCAATTAAGAATTCAAGTTTTTGGGGCACGTAGATCCAGGGTTACATCATTCAAATCTAACCTCAGATTTCCTAACTGGATGACCCTGGACAAGTCACTTAACCCCCACTGCCTAGCCCTTCCCGCTCTTCTGCTGTGAAACAGACACTTAGTACTGATTCCAAGATAGAAGGTAAGGTTAAAAAAAAAAAAAAGAATTCAGGGTTTTGGGAGACCACGTGAGATGATTTTGGACTCTCCCTTCCTGCAGAATCTTTGGCCAGATTCCATGATCTCTTGGGCTGATTTTGCTTATGACTCATCCGAGGCCTTTGTCTGTCCAAATTTGCTCTCTCGAAATCTCAGGCGGTCCTGAACTGCTCTGTGGTCTCCTTCAGGACTCTGCCAGATGTAAAGAGGAGACAGACAATGACAACAAAGACCGCCATCCATCCCCTCTGACTCCTCCCCTTCTCGATTGCTAGTTCAAGGTTGCTAATGGCCCAGTTTCCTCCTGTTTTTATTTTCTCCTCCCTGAGTCACAAAGTTGTCATTTCGGCTCTGATGCAGCCTCGCTGGCAGGACTGTACTTCAGCAGAGAGCAGGGCTAATTACATTCTTCCTTGAGTAAGTAATTGGGTGATTTAGAACACCTTAAGGTACAGGCTACATTTTTTGCTTTGACTCACTCTCTCCAGGCTCTGGAGCCTGCAACTAATGTCTAATGCAGCTTCTGTAGTTTGTGATTTGTTTCTTGAATTTTTGCTTTTGAAACCCATAGCGATTTTTTTTGAGGGGTGGGTTCTTTGTTGTTCATGATGAGCATGCTGAATTTACATAATGTGTCCTGGTGCCTTGTGGGAAGGAACTGAGGACCGGGCAAGGTTGTTGTAGTGAGATAGATTGCAAACCACCAAGGAACCCATTCCATCAGCAATTGAGCGGGGTTCGAAGGATAACCAGCCTGGGGGATGAAGAATAATTCATCCTAACTAAGGAAAGGGTCCATGCCAATGACCCTTAGTCAGGAGCAGAATGAGAAGATACTCCAAGTAGGGGTTCTTCACCTTTTTTTTTTTTAATGACATGGACCTCTTCTCAGAATAATGTTTTAAATGCATGAAATAAAATATGTAGGAAATCAAAGATCCCCATCCAATTTCATGGACCCCCTCAAATCTATCCATGATCCTAGACTTGGGTTAAGAACCCTGCTTTATAAGAAAGTTTTGCAGGGGCAGCCAGGTGGCTCAGGGGCTTGGGAGTCAAGTTTAGAAATGGAAGGTCCTGGGTTCAAATGTGACCTGAGATAGTTCCTAGCTTTGTGATCCTGGGTAAGTCACTTACCCCCATTGCCTAGTCCTTACTGCTCTTCAGTCTTGGAACCAATACAGAGTATTTATTCTAAGAAGGAAGGTCAGGGTGTAAAAAATAAATAAATAAATAAAAGGAAGGAAGAAAAAAAAAGAAAGTTAAGGATCAGACCCAGAGATGGGAGGTCCTGGTCTCAGATAGTTCCTAGCTGTGTGACTCTGGGCAAGTCACTTAATCCTCATTGTCTGGCCCTTACCTTTCTTCTGCCTTGGAACTAATACTTAGTATCAATTCTAAGATGGAAGGTGGGAATTAAAAAAAGAAAAGAAAATTATGGGGAAGCTAGGTGGCTCAGTAAATCAAGAACCAAGTTGGGCAAATCTTAGTTGCCTAGCCTTTTCTACTCTTCTGCCTTGGAACTGCTAACTAGTTTAACTTCTAAAACAGGAGGAAAGGGTTATTTAGGGAAAAAAAAGAAAAGAAAAGAATATATTATTTTTGGAAAGAATATTGCAGTCCATTTGTTCCATGTGACCTTCTATGCCTTAGGTGCTGATGGGGTAACATCCAGATAAGAATGGGCCTGGCATCTTCTGTTATTTCTTTCTTGTATACTAATTTATGTTTATAGCATCTCCTCCACTAGAATGGAAGCTCCTGTAGGGCAGGGCTGTGTTTATTATTTTTTTCTGACCATCTCCACTGGAGCCTTCTGGATTGTCTTCTGGTGGAGGAAAGTTGCACATCTCTGGTAGAAGGTGAGAAAGCATTTTCTCTTTGGATTTAACAGCCAAAGGCAGTAAATGTTGCTAAAGGATAATGAATCTGGGGTCATCGAATCCAACCTCTCTTGTTTGAAATTATGATGATACTGAAGCTGTGGGATTCTGACCAACTCAGTTAATGTATTTCAGCCTCAGTTCTTCAACTGTAAAATGCAGGTAATAAGAGCATCTTATCTTCTAAGGTAATTGTGAGGATAAAATAATATTTTAAAAAGTTTTTTTTAAAAATAAGGATATTTTTGAAAAGCTTAAAGTGCTTTAAGAATTTTAGCCACTAAGTAAGAGTAGCCACTAAGTTTAGCCACTAAGAATAAGGAAGGAGCTGGGTTCAAATCCAGCTTCTGATTTTATCACCAGGGTTAAGTATTTTTTGAGGTTTAGTTTCTTCTTCTGTCAATGAGGGAGAGTAAAAGCTATATTGAAGGTGTTGGAAGGATAGACTAAGATAATGTTAAGTAAATGTGATTTACAGACCTTCAAGTTCCATGTAAATGTCAGCTCTTACTATACAAATGGGAGCTTCATGATACCATGCTGTATAGCCACGGTAAGCTCATTCTCTGACAATTTTAATGGTATAAAGATGAGCCTTTGTTCCAAGTCAATGCTTGGGGCCATTAAAAGCACTGAGTCACTTTCCATTTCCACATACCATTCCCTTCCTCCAATTCATGATCCATCTGCAGCATTGGTCCAAGACACATACTGTTCTACCAGCTCTTTTCACAGGCAAAGCTTAGATAGGACAACAGGCAAATCATGGAAGAGTACAGTCTCCTAGGAATTAAGAGTGCTTCATCTCTGGGGGAATGGAAATAAACATGGTGGGTGTAAGAAGGGTATGACCTATTACCATGGAAGAATCACATACCAGAGGTGGCATAAAAGACAAAATCCTTACCCTCAGGGAGCTTAGGTTCCCTCATGGAGGGAAACTGAGGCCCAGAGAGGGAATGGGATTTGTAATCCAGGTTGCCTGCCTCCAGCTCTGGTCTTTCAACTATAATTTGCCCTGAGTGCCATGTCTCTTCTCTCCCCACTCATCTCATGCTTCCCAAATAGACTAATATTTTAATTAGGAAAATGATCCCAAGATGGGAAGCATCTTCCAGCAGCTGTATGCATATCTACCTTGGATTCTAGTCTTTCTTCTCAAATTCCTTAGTTTTCTCTTTTCTTTTTCTTTGTATCTTGAGTCTAAACTCCCCAGCTGTTATCCACTGTCAAATTGTCAGGTTTGATCATTGTCAGAGCAGCCCAAGAAAGGACCCAGACATCCCAAGGTAGGAGGAAGCCCAAGAGTTGGGAGACTTGGAAATCAAGTTAATTGATTTCTATCGGGCTCAGCAGATTTCCCCAAGGGGCACTGCTCTCACAGACAGAGGTCTGTGGGTTACCACATTCACATGCTGGCCTTTGGAAACTAAGCCCTCCAAGAAGGAATTTGCTTACTAAAGCTACATGAAGGGTAACTTAATATTGCCATGAGCACTGGACTTGGAATCAGGAGACACTTGGGGAAAAACCCCCATCTGTTACTTCCTAGTTAAGAGACTGTCCTGAAGTCACTTGCCTTCTTTGTGCCTCAGTTTCTTCATCTATAAAATGGGTCAAGCAGGGAATAAGCATTTATTAAGTGCTTACTGTTGGGATACTCTTGGGATACAAAAAGAAAAAAATGAAATAATTCTTTCCCTCAATCAAGGTAGTAAGGAGGGGATTAATAAACATTTAGGTGAAGTTGTGATGATATAATAGCTGGTTTTTATATAACACTTTATGGTTACAAAGCATCTTTGCTTTGCTTTCTCTCATTAAAGAGGGAGGAGAAGTTGTGGGTATGTAGAGCTGGAAGGGACTTAGAGGCTCTGGAGTCCAACTCCTTTGGGGCAGCGCCTTTTCCTCCGTGACACCTAGACTCACCAAGTTTAGGAATAGGCCATCAGCCAATCAACAACATTTATTCAATGTCTGTTATGTACCGGTTAGTATCGCCTCCCCCCACCCCTCCCAATTATCTTGCATTTAGGTATGTGTTTAAGCTTGGACTTAAGTGAGACAGCATGCACCCATAGAAATATAGACAAAGGAAATACAGAAATACACAGGAAAGTACCTGGGAGAGAAGGTACTAGCATCCAGGGGAAGTAGGAAAGGTCTCCTGGAAGAAGTCAAACTTGAGATGAGCTTTGAAGAAAGCAGACTCAGAGGGGCAGAAGCCAAGAGGGAGTATACTTTGGGGAGGAGACACAGCCTGTGCAAATGTGCAGAGGTGGGAACAAGTCAGAGCAAGAGAGGAAAGCCCTGAGAGTTATTGGGCATGCCCTGTTCCATAGAGACTCCACAAATACCACCCAAGCAGCCCCTTTGCCACCAGGAGAGCTGATTATTCATCTTTATTTTTTTTAAACATTGGGTTTTTTTGAGTTCCAAATTCTCCCCCTTCTTTCCTCCCCTGCCCCTTCCCTGAAATGGTAAACAATCTGATAGAGATTTTATATGTGCTATCATGTATCTACCATGTTTTAATTAGCAAAGGTACTCTTCTTGGTTTTGCTTTTATTTTGTTTTGTTTGAAGGAAGGGTTCCGGAAGAAAAGCAGTCTGTATGCACAAAGAGAACCCCAGGCTGTTCTCTAAGTCTTTCCAGACTCTTTCATAGATCTACTTGGGTCCAAGGGACATTTCTTTATATGTACTTTTTTTCCCATTAGAGATTTTTCCTAGGGTCCCACGTTTCTAGTACTGCTACTATATTATCTAGTGGAAAGAGCTCTGGATTTAGAGACAGAGGACCTGGGTTCAAATCCCAACAACTTGTTGTATAACCTGGGGAAAGTTAATTAATATCTCAAAGCCTTAGGTTCCTCATTTGTGGGGGTGGGCTAAGGGAAGGGGTAGCAAGGTGGTTCAGTGGATCAGGTCTAGATATGGGAGGGCCTGGGTTCAAATTTGACCTGAGATACTTCCCATCTGTGTGACCGTGGGTGAGTCACTTGACCCCCATTGCCTACCCCTTACCGCTCTTTTGCCGTAGAACCAATACACTGTGTTGATTTTAAGACAAAAATAAGGATTTTTCTTAAAAGAGGGAATTGAACTAAAAAAAAATCTCTAAGGTGCCTTCTACTTTTGAACTTTATGATCCTATGGCCTGACTATATATAAAACCTCCCCAAGTTTACCTTGTCTTGGGTCTCCTCTGATTTTTCTTTTTCAACTTTGTTGTAATTTGTTGTAAAAATAAAAATGTTCAACTTGTTGTAATATTTAAGGCAGATGAAGCATCTTCTTAGTGATATCTACACAGGAACCAAGACAAGCATCCCATTTTACCCACATCTTTCATGTTATCCGAATGAAACTGTTTCTTCTTAGGTTGCTCATGTGTCTTATGGCTCCAAATTTGTCATTTCCAGATTGTAACTCAGCTCCATAATTGACAAGAAATTTTAGAGTCATAGAATCTCCGAACTGAAAGGGCCTTGGGTCGGAAAATCTCTTAAAATATTCCTCAAAAAGTATTCATTGAAGAGATGCTTGAAACCTTCCAGTGATGGGAGACTTGGTACCTCTGCCAGTAACCCATTTTGCTTTTGGACAGCTCATTATTCTTTGCATCAAAGCCAAAAAGAGGAGGGGGAAGGGGTAGCTAGGTGGCTTAGTGGATCAAGAACCAGGTCTAGATATGCAAGGTCCTGGGTTCAAACTTGACTTCATACACTTATTTGCTGTGTGACCCTGGACAAGTCACTTGACCCCCATTGCCTAGCCCTTACCACTCTTCTGCCTTGGAATCGATCCATAATAGTGATTCTAAGATGGAAGGTAAAGGCTTAAAAAAAAAAAAGGAGGGATCTCTTTGTTCTTCCCACCTATCTTCTCTCTCTCAAGCCAAGTCTAATTCTCCTTCATACAATAACCATTTGGATACATGAACTTCTCTACAAGTTTTTTTCTTCTATGGACTGAACTCTCCTGTTTCCTATGAACCACCTTCATATGACATCTTCACCACTTCTAGTCATCATCCTCTGAGCCTACTCCAAGTCCTTTTCTGAATGTAGCACCAGACACTGGACACATATGCTCTAAATGGGGCAGAGGACAGAAAGATTCCCTTCGTATTCATCCCACTCTGAGTTAATATAGCCTAGGAGAGTCGTAGATTTTGTATCTTTGTCCCCATTCAATTTCTTCCTTCCTTGCTTCCTTTTATCATATTAAGATTCAGCTCCCTGTTCTAGTCTGTAGAGATAATTTTGGGTCCTGACAGATGCCTATCATGTTTCTCTTTCCCTCTCCACTTCATGTCATTTAGAGATGATAGGAAGGCTATCTCTGACATCATCTAAGTCACTGATAAAGCAATATGGAGCAGTCCTGGGCCATGGGTAAGTCCCTGGGGCACTCTACTGGAAACTTCCCTTCAGACCAATAGCAACTTATCAAGGGCATGGCTCCTTATCAACCTATCAGTGTTGTATTGGTACTGATAGGCAGCGAGGTCTTGTAGTGGGTAGAGCAGATCTGAGTTCAAATATTCAGATCCTGGGTGACTCTGGGAAAATCCCTTAAAGATTTTGGTCCTCATTTGGAAAATGGAGAAACTAGTAGTGCCTACCTTCCAGGGTTGTTGTGAGATAATATTTATAAAACAGTTAACATAGTTTTTAGTGTATAATAGGTGCTATATAAATGTATATAATAAATTAATTAACTACTATGACCACTATTACTATTACTACTATTATTCCTGCTACTGTTGCTACTACTACTACTACTCTACTACCACTACTACTACTACTACTACTACTACTACTACTACTACTACTACTACTACTACTACTACTACTACTACTACTACTACTACTACCACTACCACCACTGCCACTCCTCCTCCTCCTCTTCCTCCTCCTCCTCCTACTATCATGGCCATTGAATCACCAGTGGGCAGGTTGGGGTTCTGGAGTTCTGGAAAGCAATGCTATAGGGACATATTATGATTATCAATTATGTGTATAGAGGAAGCTATTTGGGATTGACTGGATTAATCTGCAATTAACCTTAAGATACTCATGGAACGTCCTGCATTTTATCTCTCCAGCTTTTCCCATACCCTTAACATGGAAATCTGTTGTAATGGTGGATTCAGCTTGAAAATGACTTGTTACTCCATGTTTCTTGTCCATGGAGCCAGGAGCATGCTAGACTCCTCTCATACCTGATTGCAAGAGCCAATACTTAAATTTTCAGTGTGAACACTTAGACCTTGGAAATTGGCAAAATCAGGGCTTAGTTTATTATTTTTTTGGTTGATTATCTAGACTTAAAGAATGGAGAAAATGTAAACATTGAATATTAAACTTCAAAGTGTGTTTGAATACATGGTGTGTGTGTGTGTGTGTGTGTGTGTGTGTGTGTGTGTGTGTGTGTGTGTGTTGGCTCTTAAACATTTACCAGCATACTCCTGCATGGAGAAGTCTATCTGAAAAACTGAATGTCTCTCTCAGGATCGCCAATTGTTAGATGCACAGAGGTAGCCTTGTGAATAGAGGGAATTAGTCAGGAAGAGCCAAGTTCAAATCAAGCCTCAGACATTTTCTATCCTTGTGACCCTGGGCAAAGAAATTAACTTTTCTCTGCCTCAGTTTCTTCATCTATAAGAGGGAGATAATAATGACATCTAGAGCAGCTAGGTGGTACAGTGGGTCAAGTGCCCAGGCTGGAGAAGGGAAGACCAGAGTTCAAGTCTGTCCTCAGACACTGTATGACCCTGGGCAAGGCATTTAACCCTGTTTACCTCAGTTTCCTCATCTGTCAAATGATCTGGAGAAGGAAATGGTAAACCACTTCAGTACTTCCCCCCCCCCTTAAAACCCTTACGGGGGGGGAGGGGCAGCTGGGTAGCTCAGTGGATTGAGAGCCAGGCTTAGAGACGGAGGTCCTAGGTTCAAATTTGGCCTCAGACACTTCCCAGCTGTGTGACCCTGGGTAAGTCACTTGACTCCCATTGCCTAGCCCTTACCACTCATCTGCCTTGGAACCAATACACAGTATTGATTCCAAGACAGAAGGTAAGAGTTAAAAAAATTTTTTTTTATTAAAAAAAACAACAATCCTTACCTTCCATCTTAGAATCAATACTGTATGTTAGATCCAAGGTAGAAGAATGGTAAGGGCTAGACAATGAGGGTTATGCCCACAGTCACACAGCTAGAAAGTATCTGAGGCCAAATTTGAAACCAGGACTTCCCATCTTGGGGCTTGGTTCTCAATTCACTGATCCAGCTAGGTGCCCCAGGGAAATCACTACAGTATTTTTGCTAAGGAAACCCCAAATGGGATCACAAAGAATTGGACATGGCTGAACTGATTAAACAACAACACCCACATCTCAGTGTTGTGAAGATAAAATGAGATAAGTATAAAATTTCCAATAAATATTAGGTGTTATCATTAAGGATTGTAGATCTAGGATTTAAAAAAAAAACCCATTCAGAATCCATTTAGTCCAACCATTGACAGAGAGGGAAACTGAGGCTGATGGAGCTAACTTGCCCTTGGTCACACCTATAATAAATGTCAGAAGTGGATAGCTAAGTGGACACTTCCTAGTGGTATGACTCTAGGCAAGCCACTTGACCTCAAATATCTAACACTTATCCCTCCTCTACCTTGGAAATGATACTTAGTATCCATATTAAGATAAGGGTTTAAAGAAGATAAGGGTTTAAAAAAAATAAAAATAAGCATCAGGAATAGGATTTGAACCTAGGTGCTTTGACTCCAGAGCCATGGCTGTTTACGCTGAGCCATATGTTCCTTGGGAGGTCTAAGAAGGTATAGTGAGGAGGTCAGGTCTGCTGTGATGACTGCCAGCACAAACAGATGGCTGGCTTACCTTGGCACACTTTCTAGGGAAAAAAAACACCACCACCAAACTTCTTTTGATGTCTCTAGATTGGTTTGGAGGAACTTAGGTTTCATGCTTATCCAAGCTGTGGGCTGGAACTTTTTTTCTTAAATGGGCAGAAAAAAATTTTAAGGGAAAAAAAGCATTAATTTTTGGTCCTCCTGAGCTGTGACATTCCAAGTTCTAAAGCTGAGGATGACTAAGCACTCAGAGAAGAGCATTACTTTTAATTTACCTCTAAATTGGACATCGTGTGGACCTTCAAGAGAAACGAGGAGAAAGAGAGCTGTTGTCTGAACTGGAGTCCCAGACATTGTCTCAGTAAAAACCAATCAGTTGGTTGCCAGAGACACTGTTCTGGGCTTAACCCATATGTTGTCTGCTGCTCCTGTTTTTGTTTTTAAATGTTTTTTTTGGGGGGGGAGGTAAAGGATAGGTGGGGAGATTAGTTCCCTGGCAGAGACATTTAAAAAATGCTGGCAAGGTGGAAATAAATATGTATATGTGTGTGTATATATATATATGTATATATATAAAATTCAATATTTTAAAAAAGTATAACATTAATACATTATATATAACATCTATATTTATGTACATGAATGTATATATAAAATAGATAAATATGTGGTATATGTTACTATAAAATGATTACATTAAATGTATATGAATATAGTAAATGTCTATGTTTGTATGGCTATATACATGTCTGTGTATATATACACTCAAACATTTAATATATGTAGATATTATAATAAAATAAGTGATAAATGTATACATTTAATATATTACTATATTCAATGCATTCATATGTTACATGAATTATATACGACACATTTGTATATTGGACACATTCATATGTATATACATATTCACACATATATTTATATAATATGTGAATATATTGCACATATCAAATTTATTTTAAAATTGGTAATGTATGTATCAAAAATATATATTCACAATAAAGAAAACTGTGCTAAATTTTATGTATTGATATAAAATATACTAATTTATGCATTAGAATGTCTATATTAATATAATGTAATTAATGTTTACAAATAGTTTATATTAAATTTATATAGATTTTAATTCATATATTCATATACCACACATGTAATATGCATTCATATAGAAATTATATCTATGTTGTATAATTTATATATAGTGTATATATAAATATAAAAATGAAAAAATATATGCACTATTCTGGCTTCTCCATCAAACCCTCAAGGGTACATTCCTTCTCCTCTTCCTCTCACTTTTTTAACCCTTACTTTCTGTCTTACTATCTCAATTCTAAGACAGAAGAATGGCAAGGATTCTGGAGGACAATTTGGAACTATGCCCAAAGGGCACTAAAAGACTGTCTGCCCTTTGATCCAGCCATAGCACTGCTGGGTTTGTACCCCAAAGAGATAATAAGGAAAAAGACTTGTACAAGAATATTCATTGCTGCGCTCTTTGTGGTGGCCAAAAACTGGAAAATGAGGGGATGCCCATCAATTGGGGAATGGCTTAATAATCTGTGGTATATGTTGGTGATGGAATACTATTGTGCTCAAAGGAATAATAAAGTGGAGGAATTCCATGGAGACTGGAACAACCTCCAGGAAGTGATGCAGAGCAAGAGGAGCAGAACCAGGAAAACATTGTACACAGAGACTGATACACTGTGGCACAATCGAATGTAATGGACTTCTCCATTAGTGGCAGTGATCCTGAACAATTCTGAGGGATTTATGAAAAAGAGCACCATCCACATCCAGAGGAAGAACTGTGGGAATAGGAATGCAAAAGAAAAACTTATGACATTGCTTATCACATTATGGGTATGTGATTTGGGGTTTAGGCCTTTAAAAAATCGCTTTATAGCAAAAATGAATAATATGGAAATATGGAAACAGGTATCAAGTGACAACATTTGTACAACCCAGTGGAATTGCTTGTCAGTTCTGGGAGGGGGGAAGGGAGAGAAAATGAATCATGTAAACATAGAAAAATATTTCATATAAATAAATTAATAAAATTTTTAAAAAAAGAAGAGTGGCAAGGGCTAGGCAATGGTGACTTGCCCAGAGTCACACAGCTAAGTGCCTGAGGTCAGATTTGAACCCAGGACTTCCTGACTCTAGCCCTGGCATTCTGTACACTTGCTGGCCCTCTCTCACTTGCTTTTCAACTTTCTTTTATATACTGTCTTCCTCATTAGAGTAGAAGCTCCATGAGGGTACAGTCTGTCTTTTGCTTTTCTTTGTATGCTTAGGCACATAGTAGGCACTTAAATATTTATTGACTGACCTGACTGATGTAGACATTTTGGTCCTTTAATTCACTTCTAAGTTTTGGGAAATGAAGGGAAATAAATAAAATCAAGATCACCTGGAGCAAAGGAAGTTAACTATTCAATCATCTGATTTTGGGGAGAAAAAATTTGCTAGAAACCCTGATTTCCCTACCATGCTTCCCAAGATCATCTTCCTAAGATCTAAGATCAAGCTAGAAAGGACGTCAGAGGTCATCTAGTCCAAGCTCTTCATTTGACCAATAAGGAAACTGAGGTTTGGGAAATTGCCCAAGGTCATAGAAGTTGGAATCATCAGAGATAGGATTGGAAACTTGGGTCTTTGATTCACTGTTCTCATGATTTCCATGAATTTTGTGGGATCATAGATCTAGACCTGGCAAGAATCTTAGGGGCTCCTCTAGGCTAATCCTCCCATTTTATTTTATTTTAAATCCTTATTTTCTATGTTAACAACTCCAAGATAGAAAGGTAAGTGCTAGGCACAAAGGGATAACACAAGTAAAAGGACTTGCTGTTAGATAGCTAGAAGTATCCGAGGTCACATTTGAACCCAAGCCCTCTTGACCCCAAGTCTGGCTCCCTATCCACTGTGCCTAGCTGCCCTAACCCTTTTATTTGAAAGACAAGGAAAGACTCTTTAGAGCTACAGTGACTTGCCTGAAGGCACACAAATAGCAAAGAGTGGAAAGGGGATTTTCAGGGATGGTCCTTTGACTCCAAAATAGGCATTCTTTATACTGTAATATTATACAGGAGGGGTAAAGGAGGTAGTGTACTGGCTAAAGTGCTGGGCTGGAGTCTGAAGACTCATCTTCCTTTGTTCAAATTTGACTGTAGACATGTAGTAGTTGCATGACCTTGGGACAGTCACTGAACCCTGTTTGACTCAGTTTTCTTATCTATAGGATGAGCTGGAAAGGGAAATGGCAAACTACTCCAGAATCTTTGCTACAAAGACCCCAAATGTTATCATGAAGAGTCAGAAGTGACTGAAAATGGTGAAACAACAATCATGAAAATAGTTTTGACCCCTTGAAAGGGCTTCAAAGACACTAGACCACACTTTGAGAACCATTGTTCTAGAAATGACTTGCTCAGTCCTACCACCATAATGTGTAGGTCAGAGGCATGTCTATAGACATAGGTTTTCCTGGTTCTGAGACAAACTCTCCATCTACCCTTTCCTTTATAAATAAAGCAAATAGAGGACAGTAAGGTAGCTCAGTGGATTAAGGGCCAGACCTAGAGACAGGAGGTCCTGGGTTCAAAGGTGGCCCCAGGCACTTCCTAACTGGGTGACCCTGGAAAAGTCACTTAACCCCTATTGCCTAGCACTTACTGTTCTGCTTTGGAACCAATACATAGTATTGATTCTAAAATGGAAGGTAAGAGGTTTGAAATAAAGAAACAAAGTAAATAAAAAATGAAATTGTGGAAAGACATTGATTCGCTCATTCTGGACCTGAAGTAAATTAACTCTGATTATTTCTAGAGACGAATTAAGGGGAAAATGGGATTGTGAAAAGCCCTCAGGAGCTAGGAAGGCAGGGATGTGACCGTCTGGATAATGTCAGTTCTTACTTTCTGCTTGAAAATGGAGTTTCCACAGTGGTAAGATCCAATTATCTGCACAGATACCATGTCGTTTAAAATCATGCCATTTAGACACCATCCAGCCTTGGAAAAATTGGCAATGCCAAGGAAAGAAAGAGAACTTACCCCCAAAATAATAGCTCTGTTTGAATTTTGCACCCTCGAAAGAGAGTTCTCCCAGGATGATAGCTCGCAAAGAACCCCACCCAAATGTTTTCTAGAATCTGCCTGGCTGCCTGTTCTCTCCTGACATTATGTAATGTAGCATATGCTGAAAAGAGAATGTTAAAAAGTTAAGCGAATGGATGCCAAGATGTTTAATCTTGGAAACACATCAGATGGGCTTGGTATTTATAATAAACAGCTGCGTTTTACATTTAGTCAAATGTCTAACATGCTAGCTGCTGTTTACGTCACATTAATTGTCCTGGTGTAAAGGAAGAAGCCACATGGCTTCCAAGTGGTGCCTAGGAAGAGTCCGCCTGCTATTCTTGGGACCCACAGGACCAGGATGTTATTTCCCTTCCCTGGTATCAAAAGATACCTGCCAAAAGGAGCTCTGGGGGAAATGGGACTTCCTTTCTCTCTTAGAAGACCTCATCCTTTAAAATTGGCATTGTGTCATTGAGACCCAGCAAGTGTGCCGATAATAGAACAGAAGCCCATGTTGAATACTTTTGAAGCATCCTTGGATTCCTCTGCAAGTGGGGAGGGGGAGAGGTGGCACTTGGGCCCCCAGAAGTGCCAACCATGATGGGTGGTGCTTGCGGAATGACAGCTGGGGCATTGTTTTTTGGTAAGGTGAAGTTCTGCCAGAAGAACTGTAGGGCAAATTATGGGGGTTCCCAAGCCAAAAGACTCCAACCCTCCTCCCCACCCCTAAACACAGACAGTTACATTCAGTAATCACAAGGCATAGACTTAGGGATCTTAGAAAGAGAGAATAATACAGTGAAAAGGATTTTAATTGTTGTTGTTCAGTCATTTCCATTTTGTCCGATTCTTTGTGAGCCCATCTTGGGTTTTCTTGGCAAAGATAGTGGAGTGGTTTGCCATTGCCTTCTCTAGCTCATTTCACAGATGAGGAAACTGAGGCAAACAGGGCAAAGTATCTTGCCCAGGATCCCAGAGCTGGTGTAAGTGCCTGAGGATGACTTGAAACTCAGGTCTTCCTGACTCCAGATTGGATACTCTGTGTACTGTTTTACCTTGCTGCCAAAGGATTTTAAATTTACAATCAAAAGAATCCAGGGTAGCGGGGTGTCAGTGGATAGAGAGATAGGCTTAGAGATTGGAAGTCCTGGGTTCAAATCTGACTTTAGACACTACCTGGCTGTGTGACTCTGGGCAAATTACTTAACTCCCACTGCCTAGCCCTTACCTCTGCTATGTCTTAGAAACAATGTATTGGTTCTAAGACAGAAGGTTAAGGGTTTGAGGGAAAAAAAGAACCAAATTTCATGTGAATTTGGATAAGTCACTATACCTTCTCTGGCCCTTAGTTTCCTCATCTGTAAAATGGGGGAGTGTTGTATAACCTGACCTCCCATGTCCCTTCAAGCTCTAGATCTATAATCCTCTAAGTTCTGGCTTTCTTAGTTACTCATCATGTTGCCTTGAACCAGTCTTACTCATCTAGTAAGAGGAGGGGGTATGGAATATGGGAAGGCATTGGCTTTGGAGTCTAAGGACTTGGGTTTAAGGATGCCATAGTAAGCCACCCAGCACTTCCAGGCAGAAGACATAATGGAAGAAATTACCTCAAATCTATAGATGCATGGACTGCCCAAAGAGGTGAGTTCAAATTCCACCTCTGATGTTTACTACCTGGGTGCAAACCATTTTGTTTCTATGGGTCTTAGTTTCCTCAATTGCAAAAATATAGTGTGGAACTGGTTGACCCTTAAGGTCCCTTCTAGCTCTTATATCTTATAATGCATATAAAGTGTTTTATAGAGTAAGGTGAATATCAGCCCTTAATATCTAGTTAGCCCCTCATTTTACAGTTAAAGAAAATGTTTGAAGAAAAGTACTCTATCCTCCTGTTGAGTTACAACTATTGTTGGAATTGTAGCATGGCAGTGAATAGATTACAAGAGCTGAGTTTGGTAACCTTGATTAGAATTCTGCCTCTGAGCCCAGAGGAACAAGTTTCAAATTCTTTTTCTACTACTTCTTTTCTGTGTGCCCTTGGGCAAGTCCTGGCTTTCTTCCCTGCTAAAATGCCACCTTCTAAAGGAAACCTTTCCTGATCTCCCTTACTGCTAGAGCTCTTCCTCTATTGATGACTCCCAATTTAGCTTATCCATATCTTGTTTGTGTAAAATATTTTCCTTTGTATCCCACATTAGACTATGAGATCCTTGAAAGTGGGACTATTTTTTCCTTTATTTTAAACTTCACCTTCTGCCTTAGACTCAATACTAAGTATCAGTTCCAAGGCAAAAGAGTGGTAAGGGCTAGGCAACTGGGGTTAAATGACTTGCCCAGGGTCACCCAGCTAGGAAGTATCTGAATCCAGATTTGAACCTAGGACTTCCCATCCCTAAGTCTGGCTCTCTATCCTGAGAGCCACCTAGCTGCCTCTGGGGACTGTATTTTTTCCCCAAACTTTATATCCCTATTACTAAGCCCATATAGTGCCTGGTACATAGTAAGCACGTAATTAATGTTTATTGACTGATGCTATTAGCCTTTGTTTCCTTAACTGTTCCAAAAAAAAAGGAACAACAATAACAATAATGACAGTAATTGTATCTGCTTCACAAAATCGATGAGTCTCAAGATAATGAGTATAAAATACTTTGTAAACTTTAATATATAATATAAATTCCAGTTATCAATTATACCCATCTACCCCTGCCTCATGATGGGTTGCTGTCAACAGTGGTCACCTATATCTCTTTCCTATAGCCTTGGATAACAATTTGGGAGGGTAAGTGAGGAGGAAAGTGGATAAATGATAAAATAGCCAAGATTTATCCTGGCTCTGCCCCAAGAGGAGATACTTGATCATCCCAAGGCTCTAAGTAATAAGAACAGCTTTAAGGCATTGTACCTGCTGAAATCTTTAAATTTCCTGTTGATTTAACATAAAAAATCCTGAGCTGCTTTTTTGGAGTAAATTCAAAAAACTGTTAAGAGTGGAACAGATGGAAAAGACACTGGGCAGTTCCTCAAGTTAGAAAAACCTGCTTTTGAGGTAGGTGATATCAGCGTATACTTCCTCTTTTGCCAATGGTGGTCTTGAGACAGTAGCCAATTCAACTACTTTTAAACATTAAAAATCTTAGTTCCAAGTTTTCAAATTTGTCTCCCCTGGCTATGTTGCCTCCCATCTGCAGGCTGATTCTTTGGGGATATCATGGCCACATGGGAGTTTATGCCTTAAGAAAGGAAATTAACGGGAGCAGCTAGACCCACTAAATTGACATTCTTAAGTTCAAACCAGTGTTCCCCCTGAGAATTGGAAGCAGCAAGGGGAAAGGATGGGAAATGTAGCTTATTTTACCTTGTCGCTAGACTGGAATGTTTTGGAAATGTCTCAGGAAGCACCTGGGAGCCTTACTTAATTTTATGCATTTTGAAGTAAATGAATTTTGAAAAAGAGGGGGAAAAGAGGGAAAGAAAATATGTTGGTTTCCAAAGGCCAAAACCTTTTTACTTTTTCACATATACAAAAATTTCTATGATCTGAACAGATCATTCCTATTTTAATTTGTGGCAAAAAAAAAGGTGACGGATTGAGTTTTCCTTCAGGTTCAATTTCTTTTCCTTGAGGACTGTGAGATTATAAGTGCTATCATTTTTAGAATAAAAAAAAATTCTTAAAATGTTTCAAAGCAGGGGGCTGCTGAGTGGCTCAGTGGATTGAGAGCCAGGCCTAGAGATAGGAAGTCCTAGGTTCAAATGTGACCTCAGATACTTCCTGGCTGTGTGACCCTGGGCAAGTCACTTCATTCCCATTGCCTAGCCCTTACCACTCTTCTACCTTGGAACCAATGCACAGTATTGATTCTAAGATGGAAGGTGAGGGTTTAAAAAATTGTTTTCAGAGTAAAACAAGAAAGTTTCCTACTATTCACAGCCTTTTTATTCTTGTAAATTTTTGTTTATTTTTTCTTTTTTTTTATTTTATCTTCTTCAAGATCCTAGAAAATAATCTTTTTTGGAATCTTACTATTTATTTTAAAAATTCCTAATATATCAATGAATTACTTTGGTCCTTCTGAGTATGCTAGTAACATCTTAGCTCTGTACTTGTAATAAATCATGATTTTATAGCTTATTGCTTCTTCTTCTGCCTATTCATTTCTTATAGAAATTCCTTCCAAATTTATAGTGTTTTCAAGTTTGCAAATGTTATCAGATATTATAATCTTTTTTTGTTAGTTTGTTGTCCAACTCTTCATGACCCCATTTGGGATTTTCTTGGCAAAGATACTGAAGTAGTTGGCCATTTCCTTCTCCAGTTCTTTTCACTGATGAGGAAACTGAGGCAAACAGGGTGAAGTGACTTGTTCATTTCAATTGTGTAAAACTTTTAGCAATTCCATTTGGGGTTTTCTTGGCAAAGGTGCTGGAATGATTTGCCATTTCCCTCTCCAGCTTATTTGACAAGTGAAACAATGGAGGCAAATAAGGTTAAATGACTTGTCTGGGGTCACATAGTTTATAAGTGTCTGAAGCCAAATTTGAACTCAGGAAGATAAATCTTCCTGACTGCAGGCCCACTCTAACCACCATACCAACTAGCTCTCTGATCCTTATTTTACCCAGTAGGAAACTAAGATCCAGAGAAGTTAGATGATTAGGATCTGTCCATAGCTATATTGCTAGTGAAGTGTTAGAGGTGAAATTTGAACCAAAGTCTTCCTGACCTCATCATGCTTCCCTTGATCTTTGGTTAGGGTTTAGGAAATTAAATAGTAAATGTAAATTTAAAAATTAAGCACATGTAACCTTTAATGACTCAAAATCTCCTTCCATAGTAGCAAATCTGGGATTCTTTTAATATCAATCTCACATTATTGAACAATGAATTTTTGAGTTTCATTATTTTTGCTCCTCTTTTTGTCTAGTTTGTTCTATTGATCTTTTTTCTATTTTTTTTTAGCCAACTGCAATTAAAAAATGATTACCTCTTAATAATAATATGGTTTGAAGTCTGGAAGTGCTATTTTCCCCTCATTCCCACCTTTTCCCTTAATATTATAGATCCTCTGTTCCTCCAAATGAATTTATTTTTATTGTTATTTACCTCTGTAAAGCATCTTTTTGATAGTTTGATGGAGATAGCATTAAAACCACAAATTGACTTTGGTAATATTATCAGATTTATTATGTTGGCATGGCCCAGTCTTGAGCACTGACTATTTCTCCAGCTATTTATATTGTGCTTTATTTTTTTAAGGAATATATTGCAGTTGCGTCTATGTATTTTGTATGCTTTGATAGATTGATTTCCAAATATTTTCTATATTTTGTAATTATTTCTGAATGGACAGTAAACAGAAAGGGAAAATTCCATCCTGGCCATTTAATTTTGATAGGGAATGCCTTACATTTTAATCTATTTTTTCAGTCCTTTGATTTTGTTTGCATATTTTTCGTTACCTCATGGAATCTGATAGTCATTAGGTACATTTTAATTTTCATGAAGTTTGTTACTTGAGTAAGGTTCTGCTTCTCTACTAAACTGTTTATTCTCCCTCCAAATCTTTCTTCTAGAGCTCTTACTTAATTTATTCCAAGAATTCTAATTTACCTTACAGCCAAGCTATGTTTTTGTTTGAGACTTTGCTCTCTAATGCTGTGGAGATATCCTTTTCTTATGGGTTTGTGCCATTGAGCATCCCTATATCCAAAATATTTCTTTATCAGTGGTGTCTTCTTTTGTTGGATCATTTTTTCTGCTTTATTTCTTGAATTGGGACTTTGTGGCAAGACCAGGTCCTGCATATTTCTAAAGAGAATGTTGGGAACCTGTTTAGTCTTGATTTATATTATCTTGTGTGCTATCATTACTTAATCTAGGTATCAAGAACTTTGTTTTTCAAGGAACTCAGGAATAGCTCAGGTCAGCAGGCTAAATTTTAAGTGACCAATGGGGTTTGATCTAGGAAATGGTCTGATCTCTGCCTCCTTGATCTGAGCAACATATCTACAGATTCACTTCTGGTCAGAGCTTCAGTAGATAGCTCGTGGTCATAGACTGTGTTGACACACTGGAAGTTTTTATTGTCTTCAACAGAACTGCAGGCTTGCCAGTAGTTAGCATTCTCTGCCCTGGTACACAGTTTCAGGTCCCAAGCCTAATCCATACTGGAAGATTCTCCTGCTTCACAGTGACTCAGTTGCATCCTTCCTCATGGGTCTTGATTCCTCTCTCAAACTACAGTACCCAAACCCAGTCTTTCTGAACTAGAAGGTGTCTATGTGGGACTTCTTGACTAGGCACAGTGTCCACAAACCTCTGGCTTCTGTGACAAAATGGACTGGAAAAAGGGCCCCACTCTGTGATGTGCTGGGTTCTCCTTCCATCTCCAATTTTAAGTTTAGTCTACATTATTAACACTTTCTCCATCACTTTCTTAAGTTTAGACAATCAACAAAACAATAACTCAAGTCCTGATATTTAACATGTGCCAGTTTCTAAGGTATAAATGCTGGCACTAAAAATTTAACAACTGCTTATTTCATGGTCTTAGGATTGGACTCCAACACACTATTGTTTGTCATTCCTATAAGACAACATAACACAATGGAGCTCTGCATTTGGAATCAGAAAATTTGGAGGGTCCAAGAACTTAAGTTTGAATCACTTCCATACCACACTATTTTGTATGTTCTCGTGCATATCACTGCACCTGATTTCTTGTCAGCAAAATGAAGGAGTTGCCAACCTCACTTCTATGGTTCACTTCAGCTCTAAATTTATGAGTCTATAATTTTATGAAACCCTGCCAAATGGCATGCAATCAAGGAGATTTCCTAATCCTTCTTCATAGAGATTGTTCAACAATCTCCAGGGCTGGGACAGGATCAAAACAGTATCTGGAAATGAGAGGACTAAAATGCTGTTGATCAAGGGATCTTTTGTTGGTTGGGTCCCAACTCAAAGCCATTCCTTAAAGCATCAGGAGTAAATATTACTTCCTATTTTCAGGAAGTTCATTGCTGGCAAAAATAGCTGGAAACTCATAAGTTTGAGCCACATTGGCTTTCAAGTAAACAGAGTATACCAGGGTTTGATCACTCCTTACTGGTACTTATAGTGTTTATAATATGAATAACTTTCTTTCATGGATCAAGCTCAATAGGTAACTTTGAGTAGGTTATTTGAATACAAATGATTTTCTATGGAGGCACTCAATTCCTATTATCTAATCAGTGTCAAATGATCGAATCACTTTATCTTTTTGAATCAGTGCCAGTTTCATGGATATCCTGGTATTACAATTTTCTAATAGATTCAGAGAGGGGTCAGGCTTCAGGAGTCATTGAAGGGGTCCTTTACTGTGAAGGTGTCTGATGCAGGCACTGTGCCTAGAGCTTGTTGAAACATAAAATATACCAAGGTCATTCATCACATCTCAGGCCATTACCAGTTGTTCTGACTTTTGTCTTGCCACTGGATTTGGATGACTCCAGAAGAGGGAGTGAGGCTGATGATTTTGTGTAACACTGTCTCGCTTAACTACAATTCATGCACAAATCAAGACATCACCATATGATGTCATTGATCTTCCTTGAAAACCAAGGACTAACAACAACAATAAATGAGGAAATGGAAGAGTTAAAAAAGGTAAGCAACTCCCCAAGGCCACTACAATAGTAATAGAAAAAGTCAAGATTCAATTTCATGTCCCTCAATTCCAAATACAACATACCACTACCATTACATATACATTGCCTCTAGTTTCCTAAATAGCCCCGGAATTGAAGCCACAAACTTCTATCTGGGTTGACAGCTTAAGGAAGTGCTAATAAAAGATTATCAGTGCTAGATTTGGAAATAGAGGGCTTACGTTAAAATTGGACCTTTGCCACTTACAGTTGTGTTGATCAGTCAACAAGTCAGTCAATAAGCATATGTTTTTCAGTTGTGTCCAACTCTTTGTGACCCTCATTGATGATAGCATTCAAGGCCCTTCTATTCTCTCCTTTCTCTCACTTCATGTTCATTGTTTCCATGACACTATCTCTCCATCTCATCTTCTGCTGTCATCTTTTCCTTTTGCCTTCAATTTTTCCAATATAAATCATGTCTTTTCCAATGAATCATGTCTTCTCATTATGTGGTCAAAGTATCTAAGCTTCAGCTTCTGTATATGATTTTCCAATTAATAGTCTGAATTAATTTCTTTAAGTGCTGATTGATTTGATCTCTTTGCTGTCCAAAGGACTCTCAAAAGTCTTCTCTATCACAATTTGAAAGTGACAATTCAGTGGCACACAGCTTTCCTTAGAATCTAAGGATCACAACCATTCCTTGCTACTGGAAAAACCATAGCTTTGACTTGGCAAGGTGATGTCTCTGATGTTTAGTATCCTATCCAGATTTGCCATAGCTTTCCTTCCAAAGAGCAAGCATCTTTTAATGCCATCTGCAGTGATCTTTGAGTCCAAGAATATAAAATCTGGCATTGCTTTTATTTCTTCTCCTCCATTTACCAGGAAGTGATGAGACCAGTTGTCAAGGGGCACTTATTTCCAAGTACAGTGATAAGCAATGGGAACACAAAGATAAAAAAAATGTGATCTCCACCCTCAAGGAGCTTACATTCTAATAAAGAAGCAACAGTAAAGAAATTGAAATGTACAAAATATAGAGAGTTGACGGGGGACAATATGAGGAGACTTATAAAGGTCTTCTGAAGAAGGGAGGGTTTGAGCTGGATCTTGAAGGAAGTCAGCAAAGGTAAGGAACCTACTGTACACAAGCATCTTGAGAGAAAAGGAAAGGATAAGGATTCTAAATTCCATCTGATTCTGAACAAAAACCGAATTCACCAGCTGGCTCCATACTATAAGACCAAGAGAGTGCTCCCGGCCAACTGGAAATACAAATCATTTCTAATTTCATTTCATCTTCCTTGTCGGATACCTTCCTCTAGCATGTTAGGTCCTTACCCTGTGTTAATCACCGGGAGAGAGTGGAAGTGGGAGGTTACAAAGAAAGGCAAAGAATTATCTCTGTACTCAAGGAGCTCAAAATTTGGTGAGAGACATGAAAATAATTAGATGCAAACAATACTTGCAAGTCACTTAAACCCCATTGCCTGGGTCTTACTGCTCTTCTGCTTTGGGATTGATACACAGTACTGACTCTAAGATGGAAGGTAAGGGTTTAAAAAAACCTCAATAATAATAGGGAAATTAGAAAGAGGGGAGGGTTTGGAGAAAAAGATAACAAGTTCAGTTTTGAATATGTTAAGATTAAAATGTCTTTGGGATGAATTGTTTTCCAGAAAGGTTGGACCAATTCGAAGCTATGCCAACCTCACATTAGTGCATCTGCCTTCTCAAATCATAGGCAACAGTGAATATTTTTTTCATTGTCAGCAATTTGCTAAAGGTGAGGTAATACCTTGGAATTGTTTTAATTTTCATTTCTTGCTTCTTTAGTGATTGAGAGCAATCTTTCAGGTTGTGATTCTTTTCAAAACTGTTTCTATCCTTTGACTACATAATTATTAGTGAATGGCTCTTGGAATAACATTTTTTTTCCTTTAAAAGCTTTCCTTTTATATTTTGTGTTATTTTTTTAATCAACACACATTTCTTTTCTCATTTACCTCTGACTTGGAAAGCAAAAAAGAAAACAAATATTCTTAATCAAGCAAAATAAACCCCTGGAACACTCTGCAGTGGTAGACAATTGCTTAGGATCATCAGATCCTATCTGTTAGGGGTCTCCTATCAATGAAAGCAGAGTGAGTGATAAATTCATGGCCGTTTCACCTCCCAGAAGGCAGAAGGAACAATGAAAGGAATTACAACTTTAAAAATTAGTGATTTTTTTTTTGTTCTTAGATCATATTCCTTTCAGAATATATCCGTGGCCTTTTAACAGAGTTTAAAGGTAAGAAAAGATGGGGGAACTCTAAAAATGAACTTAATTTGACTGGAGAAGTAAAAATGATGGTAAACGTAGAAGAAAGTGACTATGCCATCCTAGAGTCCACCATAGCCCAGGAAGGAATCCTAGGGCTAGGTTAGACAAATATACTGTTGTCAAAACTTCAAAAGAGTTGCTTTTCAAGAAATTCAGAGGGGGCAGCTAGGTGGCTCAGTATATTGAGAGCCAGGCCTAGAGATGGGAAATCTTGGGTTCAAATCTGCCCTCATACACTTCCTACCTGTGTGACCCTGGACAAGTCACTTAACCCCCATTGCCTAGCCCTTACCTCTCTTCTGCCTTAGAACCAACGCATAGTATTGATTCTAAGCTGGAAAGTAAGGACTTAAAAATATTCAACACAAATCTCACTTCTACAGGAGGCCTTTCTGAGCATTGCCCACAGCATCCCACAGACAATACTTTCCCTCTGGTATTGATTACTCTCTGGAATCTTAGAGGTCATCTAATTTAACCCTCTCATTTCACTGATGAGCAAACTGAAGCCCAGCGACACTATGCAACTTGCCCAAGGTTATACTGGCAATAAGGAGCAGATCTGATATTTTAAACTTGGTTCTCTGACCCAGCTAGTCCAACATTCTTTCCAGTGCATAATGATTGATCTGCTCTATGTCCACTCTCAAATCCCTTCTCTCTCCACCTAAGAAGAAAAACATCAGTAGGTTCTGGGACAGCTAGGTAGAACAGTAAATAGAGTACAGGCTTAGAATCAGGAAGGCATGAGTTTGGATATGGCCCCAGACATTTACTAGCTGGTGATCCTGGACAAATCACCTAACCCTGTTTGCCTTAGTTTCTTTATGTGTAAAATTAACTGGAGAAGATAATGGTGAACCCTTCTAGTATCTCTGCCAAGAAAAACACAAAGGGGATCACAAAGAGTTATATACAAGACAAAAATCACCTTTGCCTTAGTTTTCTCATCTGTAAAATGAACTGGAGAAGAAAAAGGCAAACCACTCCAGGATCTCTGCAAAAGAAAACTTCGAAAGGGGTCACAAAAAGTTATGTGTATATATATATATAAGACAAAATTGTCTTTACCTCAGTTTCCTCATCTGTAAAATGAACTGGAGAAGAAAAAGGCAAACCACTCCAGGATCTCTGCCAAGAAAACTTCAAAAGGAGTTACAAAGAGTTATATAGAAGACACAAATCTTCTTTGCCTCAGTTTCCTCATCTGTAAAATGAACTGGAGAAGGAAAAAAGGCAAATCATTCTAGGATCTTTGACAAGAAACACCCATTTGGGGCCACAAAGAGTAGGATATTACTGAAACAAATGAACAACAGGCTCCAAGGGAAGAGTTGGTACAGTTTCCTGAGAAAACGGAGAATGAGACACAGATCTACTAGACAGGTGTCCAGAATGCTGACCCAGAAGGAAAAGATACACACTAATGCACTAGGAAGAAGATAGGGCTGGTAATGAACTTGTGCAGGGATTTAGTGTCTTGTCAGAACAGATCCAATAGGAGGTTGAACAGGCTATTTCAACTCCATGGCTTAGAAAGCAGCCAGCCAGCCAACCTCAGTGATACCATCATGCAGTCATGATGTGGTTAACCTGTGGGATTTGAGCTGAATCTTAAAGGAAGTCGGGGCAGCCAGGAGGCAGATGTAAGGAGGGAGAGTATTCCGGACATCTGGAATGTCCAGTGAAAAATGGATGGGGGTTTGGTGAGAGGGGAGGGGAAAACCATATTTTTGGAAATGAAGGAAATGTAAGAACAAACTATTTCAAGACATTTTCTAAAATTTAAAAGTGCTTCTTGATTGATGGATTGAACTTTGAAGTTCAGAGATAGGCAAAACATTCTGGCTTCTAAAATGGAGGAAGAAGAGAGGATATAGGTAGATTGGTTACCATCTCAGAGAGGGAAGAGGCATGGGAGAGTGTGGAGGAGGGAGGGTAAGTAGGAAGCAGAGAATTTGGAATTTAACATCTAAAAAAAAGTGAATGTTAAAAATAATTGTGTTTACCTGTAATTGGGGGGAAATAAAGTATTATTTTAAGGAAATAGCAGCAACACCAGGAACAAGAAAAAGAATATAGGATGGAGGCCTTTTGACCATATCAAACTGTTCCATTTCATATTTGCCTTTTTCCCCAGCACCTAGCACTTAGTGGATTTAATAAGCACTTATAGAATAGAGTTATAAGTGAATTCTTCAGAACATAGACCAGCAACTTTGCTATTGATACCAGGAAAGATCCTAAAATGTTATTAAATGGATGATTTGTGGTGGTGTGTATACAATGGGAATGCAGTGATCAGTTGATTGCTAGCAGCCAGAATGGATTCATGAAGAGTAAATGCATATGAAACTAACCTCATTTCATTATTTGGTGGGGCTACTAGACAAATAGATCAATAAAATATGAAAAGAATGTAACTGGATTGAAAAATGCATAAAACCCCTTACCTACTATTTTAGGCAATTGGTGTTAAGTGACTTGCCCAAGGTTCCATAGCTAGGAAGTTTCTGAGATTTGAACACAGGACCACCAGTCTCTAGACGTGGCTCTCCATCCACTGAGCCACCAAGCTGCCCCTATAACTGCATTTTAATGAGTCATAACATAAAGTTTCTCATGATATCCTAAGGATAAAATACATGTGATCTGTATTGTATGATAATGTATTTAGGTGGATCCAGCCTATACTATTTTTATTTAAACAGTTTTTATTTAATTAATTTAGAATATTTTTCCATGGTTACATGATTCATGTTCTTTCCCTCCCCTTCTTCCTCCTCCCCCCCACCCCAGTAGCTAATGAGCAATTGCACTGAATTTTACATGTGTTATTAATCAAGACCTATTTCCATATTATTGATATTTACACTAGGGTGATCATTTAGAGTCTACATCCCCAATCATATCCCCATTGACCCATGTGATGAAGCAGTTTTTTTTCTTCTGTGTTTCTGCTCCCACAGTTCTTTCTCTGGATGTGAATAGTGTTCTTTCTCATAAGTCTCTCAGAATTGTCCTAGATCATTGCATTGCTGCTAGTAGAGAAGTCCATTATATTCGATTGTACCAAAGTGTATCCATCTCTGTGTACAATGTTCTCCTGGTTCTGCTCCTTTCGCTCTGCATCACTTCCTAGAGGTTGTTCCAGTCTCTATGGAACTCCTCCACTTTATTATTCCTTTTAGCACAATAGTATTCCATCACCAACATATACCACAATTTGCTCAGCCATTCCCCAATTGAAGGGCATCCCCTCATTTTCCAATTTTTTGACACCACAAACAGTGCAGCTATGAATATTCTTGTATGAGTCTTTCCCCTTATTATTTTTTTAATATTTTATTTGATCATTTCCAAGCATTATTCATTAAAGACATAGATCATTTTCTTTTCCTCCCCCCACCCCCCATAGCCGATGCGTAAATCCACTGAGCATTACATGTTTTCTTGATTTGAACCCCTTGCTATGTTGATAATATTTGCATTAGAGTGTTCATTTAGAGTCTCTCCTCTGTCATGGCCCCTCAACCGCTGTATTCAGGCAGTTGCTTTTCCTCGGTGTTTCCACTCCCATAGTTTATCCTTTGCTTATGAATAGTGTTTTTTTCTCCTAGATCCCTGCAAATTGTTCAGGGACATTACACCGCCACTAATGGAGAAGTCCATTACATTCGATTGTGCCACAGTGTATCAGTCTCTGTGTACAATGTTCTCCTGGTTCTGCTCCTCTCGCTCTGCATCACTTCCTGGAGGTTGTTCCAGTCTCCATGGAATTCCTCCACTTTATTATTCCTTTTAGCACAATAGTATTCCATCACCAACATATACCACAGTTTGTTCAGCCATTCCCCAATTGATGGGCATCCCCTCATTTTCCAATTTTCGGCCACCACAAAGAGCACAGCTATGAATATTTTTGTACAAGTCTTTTTGTCCATTATCTCTTTGGGGTATAGACCCAGAAGTGCTATGGCTGGATCAAAGGGTGAGTCTTTCCCCCTTATTATCCAACATATACTATTAAAAAATATTGATTAATAGCTTAAGGTCAACCTGGAAAAAGATTTCTAGTGACAGGCCCATGGATACTGCCTCAGCTCAGTTCTAACATTTTTTTTTTAATAGATGGATGGGTGAATGCAGAGTGGCTTAGTAGTTAAGAGCATTGGTCAGGCTAGCTGGGTGGCTCAGTGAATAGAGAGCCAGGCCTGGAAGATGAATGATCCTTGGTTTAACTCTGACCTTGGGCACTTCCTAGATGTATGATCTTGGACAAGTCATTTAATACCAATTTCCTAGCCTTTATTGTTCTTCTGCCTTGGAACCAGTATTTAATATTGATTCTAAAATGGAAGGCAAGGATTAAAAAAAAAAGCATTGGTCATGGAGTCAGGAAGATAAGTTCAAATCCAGTCTAAGACAATTCTTAGCTTGGTGACTTGGGCAAGTCACTTAACCTCTGTATGCCTAGGGGACAGTTAAGTGGCTCAGGCAGGGCAGTTGGCGAGGCATGGGTGATCTAGAGGAGAAGTTGGTCATTCTGTGGCATATGAATAGATGGCTCAGACTTGTAAATGACTCACAGGTGAGAGAGCTAGCTAACTAGTTGTATGACAGAATTAGAATGAACCATATCAAACACTACTCAATTGAATAAAAACAAATGTAAAGTTCTTGGCTCCATTAAAAAAAAACCAAGAACTGAATTAGAGGAATCATGCTCCAGGTGGCAGTTTAGGTAAATAAGACCTGCAGAGGAAAAGGTTAAATTGACTGCAGGAGAGAGATGAGTCAAAAGTATAATTAATGAGGCAGCCGAAAAAGCCAAGGCAATCTTACTTAACCTGCTTTCAACAGAAGCAGAAGAGTGTCCTGGATCTCTGGAAGAGAAAGACTCAACAGTTCAACAGTATAATAATTCAACAAACCAACAAAGTAAGAGACCTACTATGTGCTACACTCCTGAGAATATTCCCCTTTGGGAAAGAGCTGTACATTCAGTTCTCTTACCCTTTTGGAGATTGCCCATCTCCAGATTTGCCCTCTCTGTCCTTGTTGGTTTGCCTAAAGTAAATTTGCTTGAAAAAGTCAGCTTCCTACAGTGAGGCTTGCCTGCGTGGTTGACATTGGCTTGGGAATCACAACTTCTCTGAGCAGTAAGAGACCTTAGGAAAGGCACTTAGTAAATACCTACTGATTTGGTGTCAGACATGTTATGAATATGATCTCATTTGATCATCACAATGCCCATTTTTCAATTGAGAAACTGAGACAGACGAAAGTGAAGTGATTCATCCAAAATCCCACAACTAGTAGGTGCCTCAGGTTAGATTTGAATTCAGATCTTTCATTTCTTTAATCTCTGACCCAAGTTTTTGCTCTTGGGGGTGGGGTGGGGCATATGGCCACAGATGCCCAGATCTTCTCCCAGAGTCTAGTTTCCTCATGCTGTTTCTGATCTCTTGGACCAAGCTTACCTTCCCTTTGTAATTTTTTTCTTTCTCTCTTTCCTTTTGGAATACATGACTTTCCTTGTTTTCCCAGCAAATTCATGTTCTCAGGACTCCCCATCTTCTAGCTTAAACGTAGAAAAGCTCCATCGCGTGTGGCCCTCACTAACCCAAGATTTGTCCTTTTAAATATTCATCTACACTAGCGATTTATAATGTTTTATTCCCTTTTCTTTCTTAACCTCTTTGTGTGTGTCAGGGCCTCTTGAGCAGTCTGGTAAAACCCATGGATGCCTTCTAAGAATACTGTTTTTGAATAATTGAAGGAAATGTTGTTTGAGTAAAAATAAAGATCATTTTTTTCCTCATCCTAGCTTATGTACCAGGGATCCACGGACCCCATATTAAGAGCCCTCCAGCCAAACCAGCACACAAATGAAACACCATATTGACAGCCCGCTGAATGTCCATTCAGAAGCGAATAAGACAGTTAGAACTTTCTCTATTGTGTGTGTGTAATAGAAGCATGGTGGTTTTCATTTCTCGTCACAGCAGTGGTTATGATATGGTTAAGGAAAATTCAGCAAGACTTCTCTATTGTTTAAAGGGAGAGGTGTGTGTGCTCATGAAATGGAAAGGGTCTGATCATAGCACTAATCTGCCCTTGAAACTTCAGTGGCTACCTATTTCCTCTAGTACTAAAATAAAAACTGCATAGTCTAACTTTCATAACCTTCCATAATCTGGGTTAGCTAGAGTCCTGGACCAGGAGTCAGGAAGACTCATCTTCCTGAGTTCAAAACTAGCCTCACACAAATCCTACCTGTATGACCCTGGGCAAGTCACTTAACCTTGTTGGACTCAGTTTTTTTCATCTGTATAATGAGCTGGAGAAAGAAATAGCAAGCCAGTCCAGTATTTCTGCCAAGAAAACTCTAAATGGCGTTACTATTAGATTAAAATGAATACTTCCAAGTTCTTATTTTCCATAAAGTTTATTAATAATCATTTGAAATAGAGAAAGTAGATAGGCATAGATTTAAAGTCTCTTTTCTACTCTAAGTCTGACCATGTGTAGCTCAGCCTGCAGGATTCTCAATTGGCCTTTCCTGCAGCATCCAGGGAAGTAGAGACAGGTGAGGTCCACCCACACTGTTTTATTTATGTTCATGGAGACAGTGCTGGCACACAAAAATGGGATGAATTGGGTCGGCAATACAGGAAGGGGAGAGGATGAAACTCCCTCTACACATTACCAAGAGTGAAATGGCCACAAATGAATGAAACAACTGAACCACAACAAATAATTAGTCCAGCACTGTAAAAGAAGAAACATTAGACTTCGAGTCAGGAAACCTGGGTTTGATTTTCAGATCTGCCACTTGGTTACACAGTGTTGGCACACAGTAAGTGCTTAAGAAATTCTAGTTCACCTGATTTGACCCTTCTAAGACTTGGCTCCCTTACCTGCACCATGAAGAAATTGTACTAGATCACTCCTACAAGGCCACTATGCTCTTGACTCATACTTTTTAATTCTTCACTGCTTGCTGTTTTCACCTTTGACTTGACCTTACATTTCCTGCCTTTGTGTGCCATGCAGGTTGTTCTCCTGTGCCTGAAATTCATTTCCTCCTCATCTTCATTTCTCATAATTTTGATCTCTCCTCAAGGCTCCTTTCTCAGATGACACCTCTTCCTTCCACTTTCTTTGATTTCCCCAATAGTTAGATATGTTTCCTATCTCACATTGTCTTGTATTTTCTTATCTCTCTCTCCATCCATCCATCTATCCATCTGTCCATCTATTTGCCTGTCTATCTGTCTATCTATCTATCTATCTATCTATCTATCTATCTATCTATCTATCTATCTATCTATCTATCTTTCTGTCTGTCTGTCTATTTGTCTGTCTGTCCATCTGTCTATCTATTAATCTGTCTGTTCATCCATCCATCTATCTGTCTGTCTATCTGTCTGTCTGTCTATCTATCTATCTATCTATCTATCTATCTATCTATCTGTCTGTCTGTCTGTCTGTCTGTCTCTCTGTCTGTCTATCTATCTATCTATCTATCTATCTATCTATCTATCTATCTATCTATCTATCTATCTATCTATCTATCTATCTTTTATCAGTATTATCTGTCTGGAGAGGAGGGAAAGTACCTTTGAAACACTTTTAAGTTCAGTCTGCATTTTTCTCTATCACTTCCTTAATTCTAGAAATCAATAAAGTGATAAATCAAATACTGAATTGCAGCCTTACTGATTTCTGAGGGGGAAAGACTTGCACTGAAAATTTAACAATCAGTTCTCCAGCACCAGCTTTGAGTTGGTTCCAACACACTCCTGGATTCTTTCAGTAGACTATCAGAACTTTTGGGGCACTATATCACTTTTTACTTTTATATCAGCTAATACCTAGTATACTATCTTGCATACAGGAGGCACTTAATAAAAGTTTATTGAATTGAAGAACCCAGTTGAGGATGAACATCTTACCCAGTATATAAATCAAAACTTAAACTTGACAGGGGCAGACTGGTGGCTGAGTGGTTTGAGAGCCAAGCCAGGAGATGGGAAGACTTAGGTTCAAATCTGGCCTCAGATACTTCTTAGCTGTGTGACCCTGGGCAAGTCACTTAACCCCCATTGCCTAGCTCATACAGCTTTTCTGCCTTGGGACCAATACATAGTATTGACTCTAAGACGGAAGGTAGGGGTTTAAAAAACCCCTATTCCCAGATGATAGAAGTTCTCTTAGTGGATGAATCAGTTGGAAAAGAGCCATCAGGTTCTTAGTTCACAATAAAAAGAGACAAAAATAAACCATTCAATTGTGTTTGCTTCATCAAAATTTTAAAAGATAGGAAAGAGAGGGGGAGGTGAGTGAGTAAGAATTTTTTTTGCTCAATTTCTGCCCATTGTGTTCCTCAAGATTGAATGGGAGCATTTCCTATGGAGATGGGCATTGGCTCAGGTTGCTTCTGGTGATTCATGTGCTCTGCCCATTTGCTAAAGGACTCAAGCTCATCCTGACTCCATGAAAGGTGCCCCAATCTAACAAAGCTTCTCCAGCATTTAGATTACAGATTAAGAGAAGAAAAAGATCAAAAAGATAGTCCAAACTGATTTACTCATTTTACACTTGAAGAAATTGAGACCTATATTGGTTGAGGTCTACCTCCAAGCCGAAGTCTCTCTCTATTTCAATTTGTCCTCTACACAGTTGCCAAAGTAATTTTTTCTAAGCAGTCATCTGACCAGGTCCCTCCCTTACTCAAATAATCTTTGATGGCTGCCTATAACCTGTAGGATAAAATAGAAAATCTCTGTTTAGTTTTTAAAATCCTATATAGGTGATAGTTGGATGGCTCAGTGGGCAAATGACAGTGACAGGGAGGTCCTGGATGCAAATATGGCCTCAAACATTACATAGCTGTGTGACTTTGGGCAAGTCACTTAACCCCTATTTCCTATTCCTTACTATTCTTCTGCCTTAGAACCAATACATAATATTGATCCTAAGATAGAAGATAAAGGTTAAAAAAAGCCCTATACAATTTAGCTTCAGTCTATTTTTTTAGCCTCATTAGATAGAACTCCTCTCCTCCAGCAGCCATGGGCCAACCTCAAGTCTGAAATATACTTCTTCCTCACCTTTTTCTTCCACACATAGTTCATACTCCATCTTCTGCGTGAAACCTTTCATGATCTCCTTAGCAGTCAGTGCCTTCCCCTCTAAGTTTCCTGTGTTCAATCCCTTTGTATTTGTTCTCTACATATATATATATATATATATAGTTACACTTATTTCTCCCCATTAGAATGTAAACTCCTTGAGAAAAGAGATAGTTTTACTTCTGTTTTTATATTTTCAGCAATTATCACCATGGGCTGATTGACTCGTTCCCTAGAGTCACAACATTTGTAGGTAGCAGAACCCAAGGTTTCTGATTCTTCTTTCAATGCTCTTTCCATTGCATCCCATAAATTCAATTTATTCTGGACACTGAATTATTACCATTTTCTGGAAGAATCTCTGGAGAGATAAGGGGAAAGAGGGTAGGGAAACTCCTTGGAAGAATTTCTAGATTTCCCCAAATAAAAAGATATCTCACTTCTCTTCTAGGAAATAGAAAACAAATATGCCTTGGAGTTCAGAAATACTGAAAGCTTCCATTTGCCTGACTTCTGATCCTTGACTTGTCCTTGCGTTGCTGAGTTGTCTCCCAGGTCCCTTTTCTGGGAAATGGATTTCTACATTTCAGTTTTCACAAAGGGATATTTGTGAAATTATTTCACAAATAAGAATTTCTGAAATTATTATTATTAGACATCAGTTTCCCCAACTGATACAAAAAAGCCACAATAACCCTGGCATGAAACTCATACTAAGAAAACTGTTCTGCTGGGCAAAGGACTGGGGGGAGAGGTCAGTCCAAAATACATAAATGCAAAGATCTACGTGTACAAAAATTTTTATAGCAGTTCTTTTTGTGGTGGCCAAAATCAGAAATCGAGGGGCATGTTCATCAGTTGGAGAATGGCTGAACAAACTGTGGCGTGTGTCAGTGATGGAATGTTATTGTGCTATAAAAAATGATGAACAGGATGACTTCAGTAAGAACTGAAAAACCTGCATGAATTGATGCAGAGTGAAATAAGCATAACCAGGAAAACATTGTGTACAGTAACAGCAATATTATAGAATGATCAAATGTGATAGACTTAGCTATTCTGAGCAATAAATGATCCAGGATGATTCTGAAGGACTTATGACAAAGAACACTATCCACCTCCAGAGAAAGAACTGTTGGAGTCGGAATGCAAATCAAAGCATACAATTTTTCACTTGAGTTTATTTGTGTTTTTTGTTGGGATTTTGGTTTATGTGAGCTTTCTCTTACAACAATGACCAATCTGGAAGTATGTTTTGCATGATAATACACGTATAACCCAGAATAAATTGCTGTCTGTCTCCTGGAGAGGGTAGAGAAGGGAGAAAGGAAGATAACTTGGATTTTATAATTTTAGAAAATGTGTATGGAAGCTTGTTATTCCATGCACTTGGGAAAATAAAAAATTTTAAACATACATAAATGGTCACTTACTCAGATTTACTAGAGCTGTTGGATATTTGAAATAAATAAAACATTTGGCATGAGGCAAGCCACTCAGGACACAGAGCTAGTACAGGGAATAAATATCCGAATTGCGGGCATTTATAAGATTTCCAAAGCACTTCAGGTTGATTATCTCATTTGGGATTCACAACAACCCACTTAAACAGGAAAGGGGGGAGGCATTCTTACCCCCATTTTACAGCTGAAGTAACTGAGGTCCAGAGAGGTTCAGTAACTTGCCTATGGCCATACAATGAGTAATCAATCTGTTGATTACTTGGTTAGTAATTTTTGTAGTCATTTCTAACTCTTCATGATGCTTATTTGGAGTTTTCTTGGCAAAAATTCTGACTGGAATGGTTTGCTATTTATTTCCTTTTCCAGCTTATTTTATAAACAAGGAAGGTGAGGCAAAGTTCAGTGAATTAACCAGGGACACACAGTCTGAGGCAGATTTGAACTTGAATTTTCCTAACTGTAGGCCAGCACTCTATTCATTGTACCACTTAGTTGCCTTAGAGTTGCAGATGTGAGTTTAATTTCTGTCTCTACTGCTTGTATATGAACAAGTCACAACTTACTTAGGCTTTGATTTCTTCATCTATAAAATGAGGGAGTTGGAGTAAAGAGCTTCTCAAATCCCTTTCAGCTTTAGTTCTCATATATATATATATGGATAGGACCATGAATTCAAATCCTACCTTTAGGGTTCACTACTTGTGTAATCCAGGACTAGTCACTTAATAGCTTTTTTTTTTTTTAAACCCTTCCTGTTTTAGTAGCACTCTTAAGGCTAGGCAAATGGGATTAAATGACTTGCCCAGGGTCACACAGCTAGGAAGTGTCAGAGGTCAAATTTGAACTGAGGTGCTACTGACTCCAGGTCTGGCTCTCTACAATGCTACTTAGCTGCTTCCACTTAATATCCTTTATATACTCTGCTATCTCCCTGCCTCCATCATTAGAATGTGAGTTCCTTGAGGGCTGGGGCCGTTATTTACCTTTCTTTACATTTCAAATACAAGGTCTGGCTTTTAGTAGATACTTAAGAAATGCTCCTTCCTGGCCTTTGTGGACCTTTCCGGCTCTAGATCTATTTAGTTTCTAGTTCTAACAAAGAGGTTAGAGTTCCTAGAATATATTTAAGTTTCTTTTATCTCTTAAATTTTATCATATTTAAAATTTTTCTGTCTTTAACTCTACTCCTATTTGCCCATTACTTTATTCATTAATAGGAGTACTGGATGGAGTAACTATGTCTGGAATCGGGAAGACTAGTTCAAATTCAGCTTCACTCTGGTACCAGCTCTGTAACCATGGACAAGCCACTTAACCTTGTTTGCCTCAGTTTCCTCATCTATAAATGAGTTGGAGGAGGAAATGACAAACCACTCTACTATCTCTGCCAAGAAAAACCCAGATATGGTCCTGAAAAGTCAAATAGGTCTGAAAATGACTGAATAATAACTATTCATGAGTAGCAAATGAGTTATCTATTTTAGCTTAGTCAATAAAGCAAAGCTCTGGGATTTCATAAGTGTCAGAACCCCTTCAACCGGAGATCACAATCTATAACTTACTGGATAAATCTCAGGGAGCTGTCCACAGATCAGAAGTGCATATTGGCTAACATTGAGAAATTGTAGGATCATATCTTTGGAGCTAGTCAGGACCTGAGAAACCATCCATCATAGTCCTTCCCCCACCTTAGGCAGATGGGAAAACAGAAATGCAGGGAGTACAAGTGACCTGTCCAAGGTTTACCAGATAGGTGGGACTTTAATGCAGATTTTCCTTCATTCTTACCTTCTATATATTATAACAAGCAGCTCCCCTTTAACTTTTTAAATTGGGATGAAGTCATCAAGAAATTCCAGTGATATGCCCAAAGGGTGCTAAAAGGCTGTCTGTCCTTTGATCCAGCCATAGCACTGCTGGGTTTGTACCCCAAAGAGATAATAAGGAAAAAGACTTGTACAAGAATATTCATAGCTGCACTCTTTGTGGTGGCCAAAAATTGGAAAATGAGGGGATGCCCATCAATTGGGGAATGGCTGAACAAACTGTGGTATATGTTGGTGATGGAATACTATTGTGCTAAAAGGAATAATAAAGTGGAGAAATTCCATGGAGACTGGAACAACCTCCAGGAAGTGATGCAGAGCGAGAGGAGCAGAACCAGGAGAACATTGTACACAGAGACTGATACACTGTGGCACAATCGAATGTAATGGACTTCTCCATTTGTGGCAATGTAATGATCCAGGACAATTCTGAGGGACTTATGAGAAAGATGCTATCCACATCCAGAGAAAGAACTGTGGGAGCAGAAACACAGAAGAAAAACAACTGTTTGATCACATGGGTTGAGGGGATATGATTGGACATTTAGACTCTAAAGGATCACCCTGGTGCAAATATCAATACTATGGAAATAGGTCTTGATCAATGACACATGTAAAATCCAGTGGAATTACTCAATGACTATAGGAAGGGATAGGGAGGAGGGGAGGGAAAGAACACAAATTATGTAACCATGGAAACATTTTCTTAATCAACAAAAATAAAATAAAAAAATTTCAGTGCTGAACCAAAGGAGAGCACCCATATATTTTCAGCAAAGATATGACTTCATAAAATGGATGCATATTAAAAAATAGCTCCCTCTCAGTTTATGAGGAGCCTGTGTAATCTATTTCATTTCTTTTTAAACCTTTACCTTCCTTCTTAGTATCAGTTCTAAGACAGAAGGGAGGCAAGGGCTAGCAATTAGGGTTAAATGCCTTGTCCAGGGTCACACAGCTAGGAAGTATCTGAGGCCAGATTTAAACCGGTTCCTCCTGACTCCAGGTTGGGCATTCTATTCACTGTACTACCTAGTTGCCCCAGTTTATTTTAAATGAAAGTAGATTATAACGACTCTTAAGAGGAGAGTAAGAATTTTTGCAACAGTTTTTGATTAACTGGCAATACTAGGATCAGAAATACCTATATTAGGAAAATAGTGCTCTCTTCTTTGCCTGAGGTTAGGCCCATCTTCTGTGCTGTATGACTATATCAGGTATAAATGTGAGATCCTCAACTTGGGCTCAAATGAATCAATTGCATAAGTAGATGGGGGTAGATATAGTTAGGCATTCATATGGATGAAGACCTGAGGGTCTAAGTTGGCCACAAACAAAATAAGAACCAACCATGTTACAGAACTTATTCAAACACTTAAAACACACACTCTCTGATTCTGTCTCTCTGTCTCTGTGTCTCTGTCTGTCTCCATCTATCTGTCTATCTGTCTGTCTGTCTCTCATAGAGGCATAGAAGTATAGCTCTATAGGAGAGGCAGTTTTGTCTAATGGAAAGAGAGCTGACCTTGGAGTCAGAAAACTCTGGGTTCAAATCTCGACTTCCATACCTAGTGATCTTGGGCGAATCATTTAATCAATGCCCAAATGGCTAAAAGTGTAAATGGCAGAGAAGGTACTGTCTCCCATTTTAGAGAATTTCAGACCAATGAAATTACAAGAGCAGTCCCCAGCCCTATGTGTCTCAAGCTCATAGTAACAATAATGATGATAATGAACATACAATACTTGTTAAAATTTAGTATCTCCTTTGATTCTCATAACATCCTAAAAGTATGGGACAAAAGAAAAAGCTCTAGATTTGAAGGCACAAAGGAAGGATCTGACTTGCATTATGGCTCTGCCATTTAGTGAGCATTATGACTTTGAATAAGTCCTTTCATTTCCAGTAGTCTCTGATTTTTTGTTTTATTTTTATTAGTCATTTATAACAAATCAAATGACTATTTCTAGATATGGTACATCAAGGATCAGAAAGAAAGGATTACACACAAAACTATGAATTGCTATCTTATGGAATGCGCTTTTCTTTTGCAACATATAATAAGCTTAAAATATGACTTTCAAAGCTATCCTGGTTGTCTGTGATTCCTTATGGTCATCTTTTTGTTCTACATTTTTTGGGGGGAGGGTGACAGCCTGAGAAGAAGAGTCTACCAAACAGCTTTCTTCTACTTGCTTCTGCACCTCCTCCTTCTCACATTGGGAAAAAAGAAAAACAAAAGCCTTATAGCAAATATGTAAAATCAAACAAAGTAAATTTCCATATGGGCCCTTTAATTTCTCACTTGTAACCGAGGAAGTTGATAATTTCTAAGGACCCTTCCAGTCACCAAGCTGTAATTCTATTATATTCCCATTTCCCAGATGAGAAAATAATGCTCTGAGTGGCTTGCATCCCATAGCCAGTGTGTTTCAGAGTCTAAACTGAACCCAAGTCTTCCTGCCGTCAGGATCCCCACTAGTTTTCTACCCACTATGCAACACTGTCTTTTGGGGAGCAATACATGCAGAATAAATAAAAGGGATTTGGAGGATGAGGGCATGGGCATCCAGCAGGTGGAAGAGGGGAGCTCAGGAAAGACTTCCTGTAAAGGTAGACCTTGAAGAAAGTTCTGAAGAAAATAAGGAATTCCAAGAGTTGAGGAGGGAGGGAAATTATAAGCATGTGGGTTAACCAATAGATAGGCACGGAGATGGGAGATGAATAGCATATATGAAAAATAGTGAGAAGGATCATTTGACTGATTTATAGTATACATAAGGGGAGGTAATGTAGTATAAGGCTGAAATGAGGGATCCAAGCCAGGGAATGAAAAAAAGTCATAGGGATCCATTGGAGGGTTTTGAGGGAGAGAAGATGAATTTGTTAAGAGATAGGCACCATACTAAGCCTTTTATTAATGTTGTCTCAGTTTCTACTCAAAACAACTCTATGAGATATATACTATTATTATCCCCATTTTACAACTGAGGCAGACAAAGATTAATTGATTTGCCCAGGGTCACACAGTTAGACAATGTCTGATGTTAGACTTGAACTCAGATCTTCCTGATGCAAGGGCCAGCACTCTATCCACTATGTCATCTGGCTGCCTATATACTGATTAAGGGATTGCCTTGTTGGGTCCCAGGCTTTAGGAAAATCTCTGTAGGACTGAAGTGAGGAGAGAATTAGAGAGCTGCTGAGGATCTGAACCTAAGATGTAACTGAGAGGAGAAGAAAAGGGAGTGATGTGAAAGCTCATTGAAACATTTAGATTTTTTTTAATTTTTTTATTTATTTAATTTTATTTATTTATTTATTTATTTTTGTATGTTATTTTTTATATATAATATATAAATAATTTATATATTATATATATATAAATAATTCATTATTATTTTATTTATTTATTTATTTAATTAAAAAATTAAGGAATTTTTTTAAATTTTTAAATTCCTTACCTCCCATCTTATAGTCAATACTTTGTATTGGTTCCAAGGTAGAAGAATGGTAAGGGCTAGGCAATGGGGGTTAAGTGACTTGCCCAAGGTCACACAGCTAGGAAGTATCTGAGGTCAGATTTGAACCCACGATCTCTGGTCTCTAAGTCTGGCTCTCAATGTACTTAGCCCCACTGCTGCCTCCATTCAGATATTTTTTAATCATACTTTCTCCATCCTATTTAGAGGTCTATTTTGAACCCAGGTGTAAGACTTTGAGGTCTTCCCTATGGACTATTACCAATGAACGAGTCAGCCCAATTCTCTAGCCTCTGTACATCTTTTTGGATCCTAATTCTGTTGTCCAGGGAGTTTGCTATCCTCCCCAGCTTCACGGCACCTGCAAATTTGATAAACATGTCCTCTATGACTTTCTTCAAGATTCTAGAGTCTGTGTGCCTTGGATCGTGTTGCCTTTTGTCAGCACCTTCCATGGGGATAAAATTTCTAGCGACAGCTACCCAGCTACTGTGGTTTACCCTCAGGGAGAGTGAGGTACACGGAAACCAGATGGTGCCAAGCTGCATCCACATGCTTAAATTTTCAGGTCAACAGATTCTGGCAAAGGAAGAACTCAGCTTTTTCTACAGGGTCACAATTTCCAGAGATAGTTTTTGCTGACAAAGATAAATCTGGTTAGGGAAAGTTCTGCTCTGACATTATTCAATCCTGTCTTAGATTAAAAGCCTTCCACCACAGCTTCAGGAGATACCCTGGGAAAAGACCCTAAATCTCAGCAATCACTGAGCCTCTGCCTTTTGGAGAATTAATATTTTAAGACTTCAATAGATTTTTTTTTTTATTTTTGGACACAGCCAATACAGGAATTTATTTTGCTAGACAGTGCATGTTTCTTACAAGGATTTGGCTTTTCTTTTTTCCTTTGGGATGGCAGAGAGAGAAAATGGATTTTTGTTCATTGAAAAAAATTTCAAGATTTTTTTTCTTTAAGAGTTTAACCCAGAAACCCTTCTCTGGACCTCCAAGAAGCGTGCTGCTTTCTGCTCTGGAGCTATTGCTAAAACAAAAGTAGGAGAGTGGAGTGGAGTGGAGTGGAGTGGGTTCCTAAAGTTGAGAGTGAGAGAACCTGGATTCAAATCTCACCTTGGACTAGGTGACCTCTGGCAAGTTTTGGATCTTGAGTTCTTCATCTCTAAATGAGAGCTTTGAACTCTATGACCTCTAACTTCCTTCAAATCTCTCAGTTCAAATGCTCTCTCCATAAAGTTGTTGTTTTTTTTCTGGCTTTTCCCAGTTGTTACCACTCTGCCCTTGAAATGATTTGGTAGTTACTTCTCTCTGCATATCCATCTACAGGAACAGTTTTGTATTTGTATCCTTGGCATCTAGCACTGTGCTTGGCACATAGTAGGTGCCTAATAAATATTTGTGGATTGATTGATTTCCTCCTGGAGAATATGTTCCTTGAGGGCAGGAACTTGTTGCTTTTTCTTCCTTCTTGTATCCTCAGCATCTGGCACAGTGCCTGGCACATAGTAGGTGCCTAATCAATATTTGTGGATGGATTTATTATTTCCTCCCAGGAGAATGTATGTTCCTTGAGAGCAGGAGGATGCTTCTTTTGCTTTTTTTGTCTCTGTATGCCTAGCACCTAGCTCAGCGCCTAGCAAGCAGGAGAGACTTTATTAATGCTTGCTGATTGATGGAATGTTGTTTCCCTTCCCAGAATGCACATTCCTTGAGGCCAAGAGCTTGTTTCTTGTTTCTTTTTTCCTTCTATTCCCCTGTGACTGTTACACAGTTGGCATTTAATAAATACTTATTGATCTCAAAAATCTGTGATTCTTTTTCTTCTTTTCAGAAGAGCAGGGGGTGGGGGAGAATTCCAGGACTCCTGGCTAGTCCTCCTTTATCCACTTGGCTAAAGATATATCTCCCCAGATTTACCCTCCAGTCACTAGTCCTGAAAACCTTCCAGACCTCTGCTTTGATTCTTATGTTTGCTCAGTTCTTTCTGTAGATCTGCCTCAGTAACTTCCCTCCCCTATGTCATAAACAAGGAGGGTGAAGACATCCCAGGAGAACTTCACAAAGCCTTGCTTTGTACTGACACGTTGCTCTTAATGATAAAGTTAAAGCTAAAAGGACTGGAAAACAAATAAACAATAAAAAGCAAGGCTATGTTTAAAGATCCTGGTTATAATTCATAGAGTTATAAGGACAGAGAGTATCATGCATAACTAATCCTCTCTCTGTCTTTGACTCTGTCTCTCTCTTTTAAAAAAATCTTATGTTTTATCTTAGAATGGATACTAAGTGCCTGGTTCCAAGGCAGAAGAGTGGTAAAGGCTGGGCAATTGGGATTAATTGATTTACTTGAGGTCACACAGCTAGGAAGCATCTAAGGTCAAATTTGAACCTGGGACCTCCCAAATCCAGGCTTGGTGCTCTATCTATTGAGCCATCTAGTTGCCTAAAGGGGCGCTTTCAACAATGATAAGAGCTGACATCATGTACTCCTATTAAGGGTTACAAAAATGCTTCACATGGGTAAAACTATTACCCAAAGTCCCAAAGTAACTCTGGACTTACACAGATTCTGGTTCGTGTCTTGGAAGTTTCTCAAGAATACTTAACTTACACTCTAGGGCTCATTTTGCCCCCACCAAGTAACTCCCCTCAGAATATCTGATTCTGATTTGTGCTGCCACTCAGGATTTCCCTTAGGAAAATTAGTCTTTGTATCTCCACAATTTAGGTCATATGTAAACATCCAGGTTAATAAAATATCGGGCATAGGAGAGTTCTTATTAATCCAATAAAAACTCAAAGGACTCGCACTAGTCCATGCATAGTCAAGAATCCTCTGTTCTAACTAATATGGGTCTCTGCCTTCCCAGAGCCCCAGGCAGTGATCTAGAATCATAGTAGGATCCTGGAAGGGGCTCCCCTAGCAAGGCTACAGAATTTGAGGTTGCTAGGGAGCCAGCAATTCACATGATTCACAGCCTTATGAAGGTTTAAGTCTAGATTTGCTTCTCCTTGTCATGAATCCGTTGGCTTCAGGATTGATCCAGGTCCTTGGCCAAGGGCAAGAACCCTCTATCATTCTAGTGCTGAGGCTCTACTGCGATCATCCTGGAAATCATGGTTGCTGGGATGATCTCGAGAGAACTGAGTCTAAGCCTATGGGTAACTTACCCCCTCTCTTCTCTATCTGACCTTTGTCCAGTCTTCCTTTGGCATGCCAAGCTCACGCTCAATTGTATGGAATAGCTATGACACTTATGAAGGTGGATCTCTTCATTGCTGTTGTCACAGTAAAAGGGAACTTTCTACCTGCTGAGATATTAATATATTCCAGGACAAATTACCAGGAAGATGCTCCTTACACCAAAGCTAAATTTGTTCTGTCTCCTTAAGGTGTGAAATTTGGGGGCAGCTATGTAGCTCAGTGAATGGAGAGTCAAACTAGAGGCTTGAGGTCCTGGGTTCAAATGTGACCTCAGACACTTCCTAGCGGTGTAACCCTGGGCAAGTCACTTAACCCCCATTGCCTAGTCCTGACTATTCTTCTGCCTTGGAACCAAGAGAGAGAGAGAGAGAGAGAGAGAGAGAGAGAGAGAGAGAGAGAGAGAGAGAGAGAGAGAGAGAGAGAGAGAGAGAGAGAGAGAAGAATTCTTTTGGAGCAGATGAACTCTTTGATAGTATATAAACTTGCTTTTTCCTAGTTATTGGCAGAGCATCCACTGATGAAGAAGTTTACACAATTAACTAAAAGATATAGAGGGGATAATCACCCATCATGTTTATTGTTTGCTGGTCTTAATGGGTAGGACAAAATGCAATCCTCTAGACTTGTGTCCCCTAAAGTGTCTCCATGTTTACACTGAGATTTGTAGAAGACTCCTTGATGGATCCAATTCGGGAAATAACTTAGCTCAGTAGTCCTTTGATTGACAAGACTGAGCAAAGTATAAAGGAGTGCATCTCCTCCCCAAGGGATTCACAGTTGGCTTCTTTTTGCAGGATTCAAAAGGGAGAGGATGAAATGACAGTGATTGAATCAAGCTCCTGAATACTCTGAGGTCTCACTCAAAAGAAGTTGGCTATACAATCCACCCAACACACTCATTATTTTATTTCTTAAACCCTTCTTTCTGTCATAGTAACAACTAACTCTAAGACAGAAGAGTAAAGGTAGGCAAATGGGGGAAGGTGATTTGCATAGGGGAACACAGCTCGGAAGTGTCTCAGGCCAGATTTGAACACAAGTCCTCCCAATTCCAGGTCTAGCACTCTATCCACTGAACCACCCAGCTGTCCCTATTATTATAAATGTAAGATGACTGCATAGAGGTAGCTCCCCACAAGTGCACTCTAATCATTTATCCTCCAGCAGGTCAATCTGATCAAACTTGGTTAGCAGCCAGTTTTCTGAATTTTTCTAGAGTAAAACCAAGAAAACAGTCATCTTTGGTAATGATGAGAGAAATTAGTGCTTATTTTTCATTCTTTCTTTAGTTCATTCATGTATTCCCTCAGTCACCCAGCAAGGTTATTATATATTAAGTTCTAGACTCTGAGCTAAGTGCTAGAAATGAAGAGATAAGAAAAGTTATTAAATATTAAATATAAATATTATATAATATATACATATTATTTAAATATTAAATATTCCTTGCCTTTAGGTAGTCTACATATTATTACATCAAAGAGCACATATATAAATAAATAAATGAATGAATGAATTTATATATATATATATATATGTGTATATATATATATATAATACAAACCAAATAAATGTAGTGTAATTTCAGAAGTGAACTAGCCATTAAAGGGATCAGGAACACCCTCATGTAGGAGGTGACATGAACTGAGATTTGAAGAGACCTAGGGATTTCAAATGGAGCAGCTAGGTAGCACAGTGGATAGAACACTAGGTTTGGAAACAGGAAGACTCATCCTCCAGAATTCAAATCCAGCTTCAGACACTTCCTAGCTGTATGATCCTGGACAAGTCACCTACCTCTGTTTGTCTCAGTTCCTCATCTGTAAAATGAGCAGGAGAAAGAAATGACAAACCACTCCAGTATCTTTGCCAAGGAAACCTCAAGTGGGGTCACAGAGAGTTGTTGGACATGACTGAAAAATTACTGAATGACAACAGGGATTTGAAGTGTCAGATTGGGGGAAGGAGAAAAGGAAGTACATTTCTAGCAGGGGAGGCATGGGGTTGGAAGATGAAGGACTGTGTGATCCAACTAGACAATTTGGCTGGATTGTAGAGTGAGCAAAGGGGAGAAATGAGTAAATCATCTAGAAAAGATGAGTTGGAGTCAGATCATGAAGGGCTTTAAATGCTTAACAGAAGAGTTTATGTTTTATCCCAGAAGTGAGAGGGAACCACAGGAGCTTTTAAGCAGGGAAGTGACTTGCTCAGACCTGTGTTTTTTGAAATATAATCTTATATTTATATAATTTTTTGGTAAATACAACATTCCTGTATATTACTAATAAAATCCAACAGGAAGAACAAGAAAAAGAAATTCCAGGCAAAATAATTATAGAATGTATAAAATATATGGGAATCGATCTATGAAGATTCTTTAGGCGTTATATGAATACAATGATGAAACATGTTCTCCTGGCCAGAAATAGAGGTAGATCTAAGTATTTGGAGAAATAGTAATTGCTCTTTAATAGGTTGGGGCCAGTGGAGGGAGCTAGGTTCCTCAGTGGATAGCATACTGGGCTTGAAGTCAGAAAGACATGAGTTCAAATGTAATCTCAGATATTTATCTGTGTGAACCTAGACAAATCATTTAACTTATGTTTGGCTTAATCCGTTGGAGAAGGGAATGACAAACTACTCTAGTATCTTTACTGAGAAAACTCCATGGGCAGCATTGGTGTGCTGCTATCCACATGACCACAAAGAGTGGGACTTCCTTGAATGACTGAACAACAACAGGTCAGGGTCAATAATAAAAATGAGAATATTACCTGAATTTGTTTGCTTATTCAGTGTTATGCCAATCAAACCACCAAAGGACTATTTTGTAGGACCAGAAAAAACCATAATATGGAGAAACAGAAAGTCATGAATCTCAAGGACAAAAATGGAAAAAGTGAGACAAAGAGACTATCAGTAATGGATAAACTGTACTACGGAGAAGTAATACTTAAGAGAATTTGTTGATAGTTTGATCAGAGATACAGATTTAGCATACAATGTACAGAAGCAAAAGGACATAATAGCATATTGTTGGTAAATGCAATGACCCAGGTCCAGAAGTGAGAACCACTTGACAAAAAGCTGCTGGGAAAACTGGAAGCAGTTTGACAGAAATTGGGATTTGATCAACACCTCACACCATATACCAAGGTAAGTTCTGCTTGGAAACCTGACCTAGCTATAAAAGGACACAATATAAAAAGATTGAGAAGCAAAGAATAAATTTTTGATCTCTGAATGGGGAAGGGTTCATGACTAAATAAATGACAAAGAGGATGACAGAAGCTATGATGGTTGATCCGGATTATATAAAATATGAAAGAATTGAGTTTTCTTTTATTGTATTAATTCCTATACATTAGGGAGAATTATTATATATTCCTGTGTTTGAATACCATACAGTCGGATGCTTTTTTGCAGTTTCTTTATCCTTGGGAATCCCAAGGAATGTCTCCTAACAGAATTTGACTAAGAAATGAAAGGGAGGGAGGTTATTCCTCATGGGCAAAACTTTACCTGTCAATTTGGGGAAGGCCTGAGCATCTGATAGGCCACTTCTTAATTAGGTATCACCAATTAAAAATTTCTTGGGATGGTCAAAGGAGAGACTGAATAATGAACTCTTAAAGATCTATTTATTGGGCTACCAGACACAGTTTCAGTAGTCTTCTGATAGCAAGATAGCCATGGAGATCTATATCACTTTATCCGTTATGTTGCTTGCCTAACCAATAATCCTGATATAATCAATAAGTTTATATTTTTATCCCAAAATCAGTCTCTCGAGATAATTTTAGTCAAACAATTAGAAAGATTAAATCTGGCTTATCAGAACCCAAGGTGGTTTTAGGGACAATATCCTACGTTTTTTGAGTAAAGCAGGTGGAGATGATAGTCCATTTGGAGAATGCATGGCACGGAGATAGCCCATAATGATACGATACTCTTGTCCATGTCCTACCACAAATCTGCCAAAGGGCCACTAGAAGATTTCCTCTAGATCTCTTGACATTGCTTGGATACAATGAAATTTCTCAAATATATATAAATGACACTACAGATTTCATTTAACTCCCAAATAGCACATGGCACTTAATATTTTCTGAATCAATCTGTTGATATGAATATAATGGAATCAGAGATATGACACACAGATCTATTAATTAAATGTGATTCTTGCTTCTGTAAACAAGGTTGCTTGAAAAATGATGGTTGATCCGTTTTGACTGACTTAAAATAAGCATTACCTTTCCCATCTCTTCCCTATCTCTTCATTTGAAAATTGTAATCAAAGCTCTATTGTTCCATTTACAATCTCTTATATTTCCCAGAGCAAAACACACCTCCCTGGTCATCATTCTGCTCCTCAATTGGAATATAAACTTTTTAAGGGAAAAGATTAACTTGATTTTGTTTTTGTATCCCTGGTATTTAACAGGGGCAGCTAGGTGGTTCATTGAATAGAGCACCAGACTTGGAGTCAGGAAGACTCATCTTCCTCAGTTCAAATCTGGCCTCAGACACTTACTAGCTATGTGCCCCTAGGTAAGTCACTTAACTCTATGTCAGTTTCATCATCTGTAAAATGAACTGAAAGAGATGGCAAATGATTCCAATAGTCCTTGCCAAGAAAACCCCAAACAGGGTCATGAAGAGTTGGACTTGGCTGAAACAACTGAATGACAAAAAGTTAATAAAGTGTCAACCACTTAGTAAGGGCTAAATAAATGCTTTTTTCATTCATTTGTTCCTCATACTTATGGCGCTTTGTTTAGAACTCTCCTTTCCTTTAATTATACTTTTATTTCTTGTCAAGTCAACGAATTCTTCCCAAGCTTTTACTATGTGCCAGGCAGTATGTACCTATTAGATTGTATGCTCTTGGGGGACGGAGATAGTACAGTTTTTGTTTTTAAAAAAGGATCATTGTATCTCCTTCACTTAGCTCAGTTCTCTGCACATGGAAAGTACTTAATAAATAATTCCACTTAATGGAAAACATATAAGATTGCCAATTCTTGCTTTTCTACAGCTCTTCTCTATCTCCATCCATCCTCCATCTCAGCCAACTGCTCGGCATCCCTGGAGGATCTGTACCTTGTTGCCTCGTCAGAGACTCATTTTAGTCTTGGCCCAAAGTGAAATTTTCAGGCCTCCAGGGCAGTGGAACACATTATGATACTTCAGGACTTGAAAAGGCTCTTAATCTCATCCATATGGATACTCTGCCTTAAACTTTTTTTTCTTTTTACATAGATTGCAATCCTTCTGTGCCTTAAAATATGACTCTTAATCATTTGTTGAAGAAAAAAACAATCGCCACCTGGAGCCAAAACTGCTAAGTCTCTCAGTACAGGTCCTTAAATGACACAGGCAGCCGATTATGGGGCTTAGACTAAAAGCCTTTCCATCTTGGAAGGGCCTGCCATAGCTTGTGATCTGCTGGTATAGCCTTGAAGACTTCCTCTACAATATAATGACTCATTGGAGTTGAATGTGCACAGAATGATCGATGAAAAAGAATCCTTTCCATTTGTCTTTGAAATTCATTGTATGAGTCCTTTCCCCTACCCCAGTGCTTTCTAACAGCTTTAGTATTCTTTCTGTGTTTCCCAATTATGAGTTAGCTTGGGGGGCTGAAGAATTCATTAGTAGACTTACCACTAAACTTCAACAACAGATGGTTTGATTGGTATGAAAGAAGCAGGGGGTATAGTGGAATTCCATTACACTGGAATCAATAAACATCTGGGTTTGAATTCTAGCTCTGAAACTTTCTTGTTTGGGTGACCGTTGGCAAGATCCATAAGCCCACCAAGAATATTTCTTCATAGGTGCCACACTAGAGAGAGTGCTGGGTCTGGAGTCAGGAAGACTCATCTTTGTGAGTTCAAATCTGGCCTTAGATGTTTAATAGCTGTGTGACCCTGGGCAAACCAGTTAATGCTATTTACCTCAGTTTCCTCATTTGTAAAAGGAGCTGGAGAAGAAAATGGCAAACTAATCCAGAATCTCTGCCAAGAAAACACTAGACAGAGCCACAAAAGTCAGACATGACTAAAACATCTGAATAACTCCCCAAAATGGATATCCAAAATATTTGTAGTAATTTCTCCAGAGCTGCTTGATTTTTGCCCTCTTGAAATGCAGCATTGCTTAAATTCATGCTACTGTATCCCAAATGCCATATTTCATTGGATTTTGGTTAAAGTTGTCTTTCCTGTTGGATTGGATTTGATGAACTGTGCTGTAGTAATTATTGGATACTATTTTGTGGCATAGGGGATGAACCTCTGATTTCATTTACATAGAGAACTCCCAGATGAGGAAATCCTCTCTTCTAAAGCAAGTTAGCCCCTTTTTCTGCGACTTAAAGTCTTAGAGTTGTCTAATGCATTGAAAGGTTAGGTGACTTGTCCAATGGATTTTTTCTCTTGTTTTCATGCCTGCTCCTTCCCCTGCAAGGAATACATGTCAGAGACTCTGCTTTGTTCTTCCTAAAGTTCTTTCCTCTACCGGTAGAATTGGTTACTTAGAAGGGACAATGATTCAACTGACCATTCTTTGTCATCAATGCCCCAAGCAACTCTTCATTTCTGAAATCATCCACTTCAAAATAACAACATGGGATACTGTACCTCGGTTACCTGGATTTGGTAGGGAGATAAAGAGAAACAGGAGAAAGATAATAAGCATTAGCCTTTTTCTTTTGTCCCTTTTTCTTTCCCTCTTCTGAGAAGGAAGACAGTTCCCAGGAAGGAATTTCTTGAGTTTCCAGGAAGGAGACAATCCCATTCTTTTTCATTGTTTTCTGTCTCCACCTTCCCAGTCCCTTTCCCTTGAATCTTCTCCTTCTCTCAGACCCCTCCATCTGGCAGTGGCAGCCAGATGTTGCTAAGGAAGGACAGGATAGCAGTCAGTGATAGAAAATTGCTAAATTAGGATGAGAGTCCAGTTTTCCTGTCTTTTATGACTATAGAAATATTGTGGGAATAGAACAAAGTCACAGAAGAGAAGAAAGCAATTACTGGAGACAACTCACTGAGTGGTCATCTTAGTTTTCCATTTACAATGAGAAGAAAGGACATTTCAGCATTATGTGGCTTCGGAATAGAGAAATAACAAGAACATTATATAGTGAGTCTCCTGGAGAAATGGGGTAGTTGTTTAATCGTTTTTCAGTCATGCCCAACTCTTCATGACCTCATTTAGGTTCTTCTTGAAGAAACCACTGGAGTGGTTTGTCATTCCCTTCTCTAGTTCATTTTACAGATGAAGAGATGGAGGCAAACAGGGTTAAGTGACTTGCCCAGGGTCACACAGTCAAGTAAGTGTCTAAAGTTGGATTTGAACTCAGATCTTCCTGACTCCAGGCCCAGACCTCTACCTGCTGAATTACCTAGTTGCCCTGCAGTAACAGATAATCTTACCTATGCCTTATAAGAAATGGAATGGTTTGCCAAGACCCAGTAGAGTATAAGGTTCATTTTTCTCCTTGTATCTCTACCACATAGTACAGTGTCTGGAATACAGCAGGAGGTTAATAATTGCTTCACTTTGTTTATTTATTCTCTCATCCTTCATTAGCACGTTGCCTAGATTTTGCTTTTTCTCCTATCACATTCTATTAATTTGTGTACATTCCTTATTCTACCTATTCGATTGTAAGCCAGAGTCAGGGACAGTGCTGGTTTTTACTTTTGTACCTCTAGCCCTTAGCTCAGTGCTTTGTCTATGGCAGGTATTTAATAAATACCAAATTGGATGGAAAACATCCAATAGAGTTCATTCCTGCTTTTCCCTGACTGTCCCTCATCTTCTTCCATTGCCTCCTCCTCCTAGGCCAATCTTTCACCACCCTACATGGTCTTTATTTCTCAATTTTCCTTGATTCTTCCCCAATTCACTCACCTCCACTTCTGAGCTTGTATTGGCCTGTTTCTGGATCCTGGATCCTGTGGATCTTGCTGTCTGATTATCAGGGATTCATTTTCATCTTGGCCTAAAGTGAAACACAATCACAATGCGAAAGCTGTCTGTCCTGTGGGTGAAAAACATTCATAGAACGGATTTCAAAGCCGAGTATGAAATGACTCTTTTTCACCTTTCATTTTGCATGTCTCCTCCAATGTCCAATTCCAATGAGTCATCATGGCACACGGGTGCCCTTGGGTTCCTTTTGATGATGCCAGTGATGTCTGGAAAGGGTTTGAGTCCAGCCCAGAGTTGGATTTCTCCGGCATTCGAGAGCCAGTCTCTCAAAGTGAGGAGGGGTCAGCTAAGGTTTGGCACCAGGTGGCCATTTTTTTTCTTCAATAACTCATGATGAAATATCTACTTCGCCATGGATGGGGTGCAACCTCCATAAAGTGGATAAGCACCCAGATGTGTGAATGAGATCATGAACCTTCTCAAGTACAAAAAGGATCATTCTGTATTATTTCTACCTTGGATGCTTGAGAGGCCAACAGTTTAAATTTCACTTTGAAGAACTAGCAGTGGAAGGGCTGGGGGAGCAACCCCTACTCAGTGCTGAGTTTCAGGCTGTGTAAATGGAGCTCTACCTACAAAGCCTACAAATTAGGGCTTTTTAGCTATTCATCCATCATACCAGGATATTTCCTTGGTTTTATTCAATATTAGATAGCCAGAAAAGAATCTTGAAACCTCTAGCCTCACTTTCAGAAACACTTTATTCTCTTCACTCTAACTGGGTGCCCTGTTGTAGAATAAAGCTCTTTTATGTTCCAGATGCCACCTTATACTTTCCAAGTTGACAGCCTGATAGTGGTCCTTAAAGAGAGACCTCAGGATCCAGATTATTTTTTAAACCTTTATCTTCTGTCTTGGAGCCAATACTGTGTATTGGTTCCAAGGCAGAAAAGTGGTAAGGGCTAGGCAATGGGGGTCAAGTGACTTGCCCAGGGTCACACAGCTGGGAAGTGTCTGAGGCCAGATTTGAACCTGGGACCTCCCGTCTCTGGGCCTGGCTCTTAATCCACTGAGCTACCCAGCTGCCCCCAGATTTAAAGATTTTTAAAACCTCTTCTTCTGTCTTAGAATCAATACCATGTATTGGTTCCAAGGCAGAAGAGTGGTAAGGGCTAGGCAATGGGGGTTAAGTGACTTGACCAAGGTCAGAAGTGTTTGATACCAGATTTGAACCCAGGACCTCCCATCTCCAGGCTTGGCTCTCAATCCACTGAGCCACCCCAGCTGCCCCCATACCCCTTGCTCTTAAGGAATTTATATCCTCCTCGCTTCCATTGCCCTCCCTGGAAAAAAAAAAAACAACACATCTTTGTCCATTTTGTAATATATATGCCTATTGAATTAAATAGAGGGAGTTGGGGGGGGGGGATGAGATATGATGGTATTTAGGCCAGTATCAGAAGTATAACATTGGTTCTGGGAAGATCACCCAGGCACAGAGCTGGCAGAGCCAGACCAGAGAAGACACACACCCACTAAGGTGATATATAAAAGTTGTTTAATTTTAACTAGAAAAACATAAGAAGGTCCCCCACCAGATCTAAATGTCCTGTCACCAGGACTCTTCTTGGAATCAGCTACACTAGGCTCACCTATCTATCTATCTATCTATCTATCTATCTATCTATCTATCTATCTATCTATCTAGTAACACAGATCTAATATAAATATTCTACACTAACCCCAAACAAACCCCACTTTTGGTGGTAATGGAGGTAGTTAAGCAGCTGGGCAGGACAGGACCTAAGGAGATGGTGTGAATTTCACAGACAGATGACTCAGTTGAACAGGATCACTCAAGAAGCTCAACAGATGGTTCAATCAGGTACAGGGAAGCAGGTAGGATGGAGAAGTCCAGATATATCACAGCCAGCAAAGGAAAGTATCCAGTCCCTCTCCAGGTAAAGAGAGAATGAATCCCAGTATCAGCTAACTGACTCTTCCCCAGGAGAATTCTAGAATTTCTCACTCTGCTGTCAGTCTGTCTCTGCTCTCTGCACACACTTAGTGTATGGCATCATTCCCATAAAATATAAGCTTTTTGAGGGCAGAGTATATTTTATTTTTTCTCTTGTGTGTCTGGTTGACACACAGAAAATGCCTCATATAACAAACACTTCTTGGTCTGGAGATGGGGAAATCATCATCATCACTAGCATTTATAAAGAACTTAAAGTATTTTGCAGATTGCTTTATACATATTATCTCATTTGATTTCCATGACAACTTTGTGAGGTAGGTGCTATTATTGTTACCCCTTTGCAGATGCAGAAACTTGAGGCTGAGAGAGGCTAAGTGACTTCCTCAGAGTCACACAGTTATTAAATATCTCAGGTACGACTCAGATTCAGGTCTTCCTGACTCCATGCTTAGCATTCTATCTACTGCACCACCCAGGTGCCCCATAGGTGGTGATATTTTTTCTGTTCTTCGTTTTTGAAGATGACTAATGACATCATGGGATGATGTCTTGACTTGCTTGTGAACTGGATTTAAGTGAGGCAGAGTTGCACAAAGTCATCAGTCTCATTTTCCCTTTCAGAGTCATCAAAGTCCAGTGTCGAGATAAAAGTCAGGAAAATTGGTGATGGCCTGGGATGTGGTAGATGATCTTGGCATCTTTGATGTCTGACTATGTTCTAAATGCCATGATGACCATGAAAATAATTTGTTCCAACAACTGCATAGGTATAAAATAAGTAGATAACGATATTGAAGGGGAAGAGAGTGAAGGAGAACAAAGGAAGAGATCAGAGAAAGAGCTCCAGAGATAGTTGATAAAGAGAAAACAGAGCATGCTTAGCATCTGGGAACAGCTGGAAGATGGATTGTTGAGACTGGGGAATATAGAGTGCACAATGGGGAGGACTATGAACTTATGTCTGGAAAAGTAGAGTGGAGCTAGATTATGGAGGTCCTTGAATGTTGGAGGGAGAAGTTTTATTGCATGTTTGTGCTAACTGGGAGCCTTTGAGGGATGCAGAGCACAGGATGCACATACTCAGATGTATGCCCAATAAGTCCTTGTTCATCTATTAATATGCAGATCCTTTGCTCAAGGGAAAAAGATCCTTGTAATGTCAAATAGCATACCAGCTGTGGCTGCAATAAACAGAGGTCCCCATGCAATTATCCTGGGTCTCTTGGGGGATCTGAGTTAATAGGGAGATGAGCCATCAATGAATGTCTGGGCAAAAAGTGATGTCATCATTGGTCAGTAATCAGACTGCTTCATACTCCTCTACCTAAGTGGATTATGTTTCATAATAACCTTCAGCAAATATCAACTACAATTTGATTTCATGTTACCTAGGAGCTTTTTACTTCCTGTAATACATAGGAGCTTTCACAGCCCAGAAAGCACATTGGTGACATTGATATCTTTGAATAGGAATGGATTTTGTTAAGGAAATTTTCTGCTTGACAAGATGTATGTGTAGATGGGAGGGAGGCATTTTTTTGAGCATGGCTGGAGATGAACTTATAGAGACCATCTCATAGAGTATTCTCTGGAGTTCCCCTGGAAACTTCTGGAAACTTGTGTCTCAGTATTGACACTCCTTTGATATGATGAAGTAATGCTCTTATTGGCCATTGAACAAGAACATATTGATTAAGTGGATGTTAAAAAGGAGTGACCAACCCTGCCCACTAGAGTTCTATCTATCTATCTATCTATCTATCTATCTATCTATCTATCTATCTATCTATCTATCTGTCTGTCTGTCTATCCATCTATCCGTCTGTCTGTCTATCCATCTATCTATCTATCTATCATTCTATCTATCTATCTATCTATCTATCTATCTATCTATCTATCTATCTATCTATCTCTTTCTCTAATCATCTGGCTATCTCATTTGAATATATCTTTTTTTTCTTTCTTTCATATCCTCTAACTACCTGATGAAATAGAGGTTCAATCTATTTATCATCAGTCTCCCTCTCTACTTTTTCCTTTCTTTCTCTTCCTTCCCTTTGTCATCCTTCCCTTTCTCCCTCCCTCCCTCCCTCCCTCCCTCCCTTCCTTCCTTCCTTCCTTCCTTCCTTCCTTCCTTCCTTCCTTCCTTCCTTCCTTCCTTCCTTCCTTCCTTCCTTCCTTCCTTCCTTCCTTCCTTCCTTCCTTCTCTCTTTTTGAAGAGAGCCCTGGTAGGAACTAAACTGAAATCTTAAGTGATTCTCCCTTTGGTTCTTGGAGTGGAGATGTAAAAAAAGCCAAAGAGGAAAAGAAAAAGAGGCAGGCCCTTCTTTAGATGGTCAGGCTCCAAGGACTGAACCCAGGCCAACGGAATGGGACCAGAGCTGTCAGGGTGTTCCTTGATGGGGGTGGAAGGGAGAGCACCAACCCTACCTAGCACACTGGGCCCAGCAGTTATATACAGTTACATATATAAGCACAGGCTGAATTAAAATATATAAGCACACACATTGAGTATTTGGCTCAGTGGACACAAAATACATGATTGTTGAGTGATTCATTGATGGTTGATTTGTGTGCATATTATCCCTCTCTCTACTCCAGGTTTCCAGAAGTTTCCAGGGGAACTTCAGAGAATACTCTATGAGATGATCCCTATAAGTTCATCTCCAACCATCCTCAAAAAAATGCCTCCCTCCCATCTACACACACACCTTGTCAAGCTGAAAGTTTCCTTAACAAAATCAATTCCCATTCTAAGATATCATTGTTACCAATGTACTTTCTGGGCTGTGAAAGCTCCTATGTATCATGGGAAGTAAGAAGTACTTACTTTGTATTACTAACCCCTAGCACAGTGCTTGGCACTTACTAAATGCTCATTGGATTAAAATATATCAAAGCAATTAAGAATAGGAATTCTTTCTGAAGCATCCCTACCCCTGGGTTAGAGTTAAGAATATGATCATGGTCAGAGAAAAGGGAGTCAGTGGCTTCTTAAAGTTTTCACAAGGAAGAGCCATGGGACCTCCTCCTCCTTCTCCATATTTTAACTCATCCTGTCCATTTGTAGTGACCCAATATTCTTCCTAAAATGTCCAGGGCTAATCATGAGACTTCTCTACTCAAGAACATTGATGACTCTTTTTAGGCTATACAATAAGGAAGGAAGGCATCATGATGTAGTGGATAGAGAATCAACCCTATAGTCAGAAAGATTTGGGATCTCAGGTTCTGCCTTTGGCATATAGAGACTGTGGGGCTCAGAATGAGTCACATTTTTTCTCAGTTTTCTCAGTGCCTCTGGGAAGTCTCTAAAATGGTTAGACTGGCCCTAATCTGTACTGGTGGATGGAGTTTTCTCATTAGGAGTTCTCTCAACCATTGGAATCACAGATCTATTAAGACTACCACCACCACCACCACCACCACCACCACCACCACCTCAACAACAACAAAGAAAAATAATATCCTACTTGGATGCCTTCTCATTATCTGAAGGTGAATTTAGTGTCTGAAGGACTGTACTTTCAGAGTTCAAACTTGGCAGGTCCTACCATATGGGAATGTCCTTGCGTCTGATGACAACATCAGATTGTTATGTTGAAAAGTGGTGATGTATTTAAATATGATCTCAGAACCTTACTAGCTGTGTGACTCTGGGCAAGTCACTTAACCTTGATTGCCTAGCCCTTGGCACTCTTCTGTCTTAGAACTGATACTAAGGGGGCAGTTACTTGACTTAGTGGAAAGAGAGCCAGACCTGGAGATGGGAGGTCTTAGGTTCAAATGTACCCTCAAACACTTCCTAACTGTGTGACTCTTGGTAAGTCACACAATTAAATCCGATTTCCCAGCCCTTATTGCTCTTCTGCCTTAGAACCCATACTTACTCTCAGTTCTGAGACAAAAAGTAAGGATTTTTTTAAAGGGGGCAGATGTTTTGTGTGCTTGCTACATACATACCAATTCTTTTTATTGTTGGTTTTATTATAACTGAATCAAACTTTTTTTCCTTAAACTTAGTGAATGAAGAGCACATTGGAACCTTCCACTCAGCCGGGTGAATGAGAAGTTGTGAGCTGTGAGAGCAAATCCTTCCTCATAGTTGCCTTAAGGAGACTGTTCTTTAGAAAACGTTGTTTTATTTTGACCATTCCTGTGATTTCATTAACTTATTTGAGAAAATTCTCTCTACTAAATAGGTCAGAGGCTCATAGATCTAGAACCACAAAGGACTTCTCGGATGATGGAATTTTCTAATCTGATTTTATATATGAGGAAACTGGAGGTCCAATAGGTTATATGATTTTCTCAAGGTAACATAGGTAAATTGACAAAGTAATAACCTAAGGTGCCATGTCTCCAAATTCACTAGAACATGGAGACATTATGTGTTTATATATTCATAATTCTATACCCCGATATACATATAGATACACATACATATATTTGTATATATGGGACTAAGAAAACCTTCATTCTTACTCACTTCCCAGATCTAATTAGTTGTCAAGTTTTGTTTGAATACATATTCTCAACATCTCTCACATTCACCCCCTTCTGTCTACTCACACCACAACTACCCTAACCCAGACTCTCATTACTTCTTTTTTTAAAAATCCTTACCTTCTGACTTAGAATTAATACTGTGTATTGGTTCCAAGGACAGAAAGCAGTAAGAGCCAGGCCATGGGGGTTAAGTGACTTGCCTAAGGTCACATAACATTTGAAGAGTCTGATCAAGATTTGAATCCAGGACTTTCCATCTCTAGGTATGGCTATCTATTCTTGGAGCTACTTAGCTGCCCTCTCTCATTCTTTCTAGATAATTGAAGCAAGTGCTCTATATGCATTCAGTTTCTCCCCTCTACAATCCATCCTCTGTAGAGTTACTAAATTAATATTCTTTCCCTTATGATTAGAGAAATGCAAATCAAAACAATTCTGAGGTACCACCTCACACCTAGCAGGTTGGTCAATATGATAGTAAAGGAAAACAACAAATGTTGAAGTGGATATGGCAAAACTGGGATACTAATGCATTGCTGGTGGAGTTGTGAATTGATCCAACCTTTCTGGAAGACAATTTGGCACTATGCCCAAAGGGCTTTAAAAGATTGCATGCCCTTTGATTTAGCTATATCACTACTAGGTTTTTACCTTAAAGATATTATTTAAAATGTTTGTACAAAAATATTTATAGCTGTGCTTTTTGTGATGGCAAAAAATTAGAAAATGAGGGGGTGTCCTTCAATTGGGGAATAGCTGAGCAAATTGTGGTATATGATGGTGATGGAATACCATTGTGCTATAAGGAATGATGAACTACTTGATTTCCATAAGAACTGGGAAGATCTCCATGAACTGATGCAGAGTGAAATGACCAGAACCAGGAGAACACTACACAGAAACTGAAACATTATGGACTTATAAATGTAATAGACTCTGCTAATAATAACAATGCAATGATCAAGAACAATCCTGTGGAACTTAAGAAGAATGCTATCCACAGCTAGAGAAAGAACTGTGGGAGTAGAAATGTAGAAGAAAAACATGATTTATCATTTGATTATATGAGTATATGATTGGGGTTGTGGTTTTTAAAAGATTGCTATTACAAATATGAATAATATGGAAATAGGTTTTGAGTAATAAGACATATATAAACCAGTGGAATTGATTGTCAGCTCCAAGATGGGGGGGGGGGAAGGGAGAGAGAAGATGGGAGGAAGAGAACATGAATCATATAATCATGGAAAATATTCTAAAAAGTTATGTGGTAAAAATTAATATTCTTAAAGTACAATTCTAATCATATCATTGTTCTCTTCAAGAAGCTTCTGTGGTTTCCTGGTGTCCACCAGGAAGAAATATAAATGTTTCTGTTTAACACTGAAAACCCCTCACAATTTGACTTTAGCCTTTCTTTTCAGTCCAAGTTCCAGATAGATATTTTCCTACATATGTCCCAGCCAAATGTCCTGCTTACTGTTCCCTTATATAATGTTTCATCTTTTTCCATTACCTGACTTAGCTAATCTGAAAAAAACAAATTAGGAAGCTGAGGTTTTAGTGGCTAAATATTTCATCCTTTCCTCATAATATTTGAGCTTTGATTTTCTTTGTACAAGTTCAATAACTATTAGAGTCAGAGAAGGAGGTATACTGGGAAATTAAGTAGTTAGGAGATCTGGGTGTGAATTCAAATTCTGACTGAATCTCAGTCATTTTCTTTGTGACCTTAAGCTCTAGACCTTCAGTGCTAACAGCCCGTTCCCTTGATGCTAATGTTCTCTGATGGTGATGCTGGACTGCCTGCTTTCCTTTCTGCTGAGTTGTAGACTGTCTCCACTGAGCTGTAGGCTGTTTCTAACCTTTTCTCTCTGCCATCTGCTTCTCTTCAGCTGAGAAGAAGCCTGTTTCCCCTTCAGTGCGAGGAGCCTATTCAGTTCTTTAGCTCCTAGTCCCAGGGTTTTCAGTTCTTCTTCAATTTAGAATCCAGGTGGCTGTATCCAGTTAACTAGTTAGAGAAGACTGTAGACACTTAAATCTGTCGTATCAATCCTCTTGTTCCTGCTTGAGGAAGAGTCGGAGAATTCAGTCTCTTGTCTGACTTAGAGAAAGAAAATTCCTTTTAATTTCCTTGTAAACCTCCATGACAATAATGATTTGGGCAAGTTTCATATTAGGAAAAAAAGAATGAAAGGGGCGAAGTAGGGCTGGTTACCTTTGCTCTCTTCCCTGTCAGCAAACAGTCACTGGCATCCTCTGTGCTAATTTCCAAAAAGGAGAGAAGCAGGGGCAGCAAAGTAGCTTAGTGTGTAGAAAGCCAGGCATAGAGATGGGAGGTCCTGGAGTCAAATCTGACCTTAGACACTTCCTAGCTGTGTGACCCTGGACTAGTCACTTGACCCCCATTGCCTAGCCCTTACTGATCTTCTGCCTTGGAACCAATACACAGTATTGATTCTAAGATGGAAGGTGAGGGTTTGAAAAAAAAGGAGAGAAGCAGTGAATTCTGGAAAGCATAGATTGGTAAGTCTTATGTGGCTCTCCAGAAAACTTTTACTCTTGATTATCAAAAATCTACACATATTTAGGAGGAAAAGGCTGTTTACCTAGAGCTAACATTATTGGCTCATTAAAAACAAACCATACCATATTAGTGATGTAATCTTTTTGGCTCCTGTTACTGGACTGGTTGACCAAGAGAAAGTCAACTGTATAGCCCAACTGTAACTTGATTTCAGCAAAGGTTTTGCCAGAGTCTTTCCTTACATCTTTTTGTCTATTTGTAATGTACAACTAGATAAATAGTTAATGTATAACCTGTTAAATAGTTGTACCACAGAAGTATCGATTAATAGATCAATGCCAACTTGAGGAAAGTCTTAAATGGTTGGCCATAGAGCTCTACTTATGGCTCTATTTTAGTCATTATTTTTATTCAATTAACTGAATAAAGAAAGAAAAACCTTAATTGACAGATAATGCCAGGCTAAGCTTCAGGAACAAATAAAATAACTTATGACAAAAAGTTTGGAAGCAAGCCCTGTGATAAATACTTGGGAGTTCTAGTCAACCACAAGTTTAGTGCTGAGTCACCAGCACAATATTATTGTACTAAAGGACTGATGGGAGGATGAAATGACATGTGCTTTGTAAATTCAAAGCTTACATATACTTGTAGATATGTAGTATAAGAGATAAACAGCCTTGGACCCAGAAAGATGTGTGTTCAAATCCCACCTCTTGGTGCTTACTGATTGTGACCCTGAGTGAGTAACTTCACCTCCTCAGAGCTCTATAAGACTATAAGTCTCAGACAATGTGTTATTCTGCCCCGGTAGAGGGAATTTCCTTACCTGGGAGTTTCCTATATCAATGAAATCACTGGGTCAGTCTCTATCCCTCTGCTCATATATACTAGAGATATCAAATGGTCATGTGGGTCATAACACTCCTGAGTGTGATCTGAGCCAGATTAAACTGTACTTTAATTTGAATCAAATTTTTAAGTGAAGCATATAAATTTGTGCAAGTTTTCTAAGTCAATATGTAGCTTGCAGGAATCCTTTTGTATGACTTAGTAACCCCCGTTTCTATTTGAGTTTGACAGCACTGCTCTAAAGCATTTTGTAAATGTGCGCTCTTGTTAGTGCAATTATTTTTATGACATTTGAAGCATTTTATTATGTTCACTTTAGATAATTAGCATTATTGTTACATGGTTGCTAAGAAACCTAATGCAAATTTAGGCTGCATTTATGGAAGTATAGCCATCTGATCTTGAGAATCAATAATCCTTTATTCACTTGTTTTATTCAGACTATTCCTGTATCATTGAGTTTAATTTTGGGCACCACATTTAAGGCAGAGCAGTGAAGACAAGTGTATTGAGAGAAGGGCAATCAGGGTGGTGAGGAACCTGGAAATTATGTTTAGTATGAAAGAGTTGAAGAAATTAGAAATCCTGAGCCTGTAGAAGAGAAGACTTAGAATGTGGCTCAGAAAAAAAAAATAGGGTCAGGGGGATATAATGATGGAGTACTTTGAAGACTTGTGATTTTATATGTGAGAGCAACTCCTAATAATTTAGTAAATGATTTTTAAAAGATTCTTGTGGAATTAGTTATAATAATAAGAGAAAGGTAAATGTAAATAATTCTGATACTTCCCTTCATATTGTCAAAGAGGACAAAAGGAGGGAAAAAGTCAATGTTGGCAGAGCTGTGGAAAGGCAGGCACAATAATATATCATTGGGGACAGGTAGCACAGTAGATAAAGTGTCAGGCCTGGTGTTGGGAGGACCTGGGTTCAAATTTGGCTTCAAACACTTCCTGGCTGTATGACACTGGGCAAGTCACTTAACCCTGATTGCTTAACCCTTGAGACCATTTTGTCTTACAATTGATATGGAAACAGAAAATAAGTGTTAAAAAAATATATCATTGGAGTGATGAATTGGTTCACTGTTTGGTAAAATAATTTGGAATATGTGATAAAACAAATAAATTGTTCATCCTCCTTGACACAAGGATTCTACTAATTAGTCAGGAAACATTTAATAAATACCTGCTGTGTACTAAACACTGTGCTAAATGCTTAGAGTACAAAGAAAAGTCAAAAAGCAGTCCATGCTCTTAAAATATCACAATCTATTGGGGGAGCCAACACGAACAAGTGATAAAGATAATCACTACTGATTTGTAATAACTACTATCTTTATATCCTAAGCAGGTCAAGAACAGAAAGGAAGGGGCAGTTAGGTGGTTCAGTGGATAGAGCATCAGTCATGGGGTCTGGAGTACATGGGCTCAAATCTGCCCTCAGACACTGCTAGTTATGCAAACTTGGGCAAGTTATTTAACCCCATTTGAGCCCTTTTGTCTTAGAGTTGTTACTAAGACGGATAGTAAGGGTTAAAAAAAAAAGAAGGAAAAGTGTGTTTTGAAGTATTTTTTTCCACGATGGCATGGGACTATAAAAAAGGAGAATTGAGTGGAGAATAACTAGGCAAATTGTGACATCAATATAATGAAGTATTATTTATTATTGCACTATAAGAAATGATAAATAGGGAAATTTCCAGGAAACAGAAAAGAAATATCAACTGATACAGAACAAAGAAAGCAGAATTGGGAGAATAACATACACAGTGACAATAGAAATATAAAGAAAAGAACATTAAAAGATATCTGAATTCAAACTAAAATCATAGGAGAGAGACATGGGCTTGACATATGATTTCTTAGTGTAAGGTGCTTACAGTAAGGAATTTTCTCTTGGAGAGAAACTTTTCCTGACAACTCAGAGAGCTATCTAGGGTACTGAGAAAGGAGGGAAGTTGCTCAGGGCAAGGTAGCCAGCAGAGAACATTAATTTTGGCTTATCTCTCATATGGTATCTTCAAAGCAAATAATTTGGTATTTTGGGGGGAGAGACTGAATTAATGGGTACATAGTGTTAAAATCGATATCCGATTAGGCTTAATTTCCATTGGGATGTGATTTTATTGTCAGTTTGTCAGACAGGACAAGACTATTGAATTATAGCTGTCAATATATGTAATTGCTTGCATGATGTTCATCACAGACTGATTGATCTGTATTGTGGTTATTTAATTTGAAGGAGGAAGGGCAGATATATGGTCTGGATTTATGATTTTATTGTATAGGAACTTTTTGTGAACAAAAGAGCACCACCAGAATAGTCTTAGGGAGTTTCCTGAGGGGACTGACTCTGTGTGTGTGTGTGTGTGTGTGTGTCTGTGTGTGTGTGTGTGTGTACCTCAGCAAGTCACTTCCCCCCGGGGTGACCCAGACAACTTTCTAAGATGAGGTGATCTGCATAGATAAGGGGAGTTTGCTTATAGGAAGTTTCACAATGAGATCCTAGGTCCAGACCACACATCTGTCCCTTCCTCAAATTAAATAACTACAAGTCAAGGCAGTCTATGCTAAGTGCCATGTGAGTAATATAATACACTGATGGGTATAATTCAAGGGAGTTCCGACCATCTTGACAGAATGTCAATAAATAGCACATCTCAAGGGAACATGAGCCTAATTGGATATTGATTTTTTTTAACACTATAGGTGTGCATTAATTCAGTCTCCCAGAACAAATTTAGCTACTGAAATATTTTTTTTTCCCTTGGAAGACTTCTTGTGAAGGATAAATGAAAAATAATACTCTTTTGGGATTCAACAAATGAGCAAAAATGTAAGTGCTTCTATCTGCCAGTATGGTAGATACAAAAGAAAATAAAAATGGAAGAGCCAAATGGTCATAAATTTAGAATTGTAAAGGATTCTATTACAAACCTCTCATTTTACAGGTAGGGATACTGAGGTCCAAGCAGACTCAGTAATTGATCTGAGGTCACATGGTAACCCCTTTCTTTCTTTTCATACAATTATCTCCTTCATTCAGTCCTCCTCAGCTGCCATCTGGGTAATTGCAATGACTTCCCAACTGGTTTCCTTGAATCAAGTTGTTTCCCTCTTCAATCCATCCTTTCCAGAGGTGCAAAGGGATTTTCCTAAAAGGCAGATCTGACCATGTCATTGCCATAGTAAAAAAATCCAAATTCCTCCCTATTGATTCTAGGATAAAATTGAAACTCATTTGTTTGGCTTTTAAAACTCTTTATACACTGGTCCCAACTTATCTCTCCTCCCTTGTTGGACTCTTCATGACCCCATTTGGGGGTTTTCCACAAAGATATTAGAATAGCTTGTCATTTCCTTTTCCAGCTTGTTTTAGAGATGAGGGAACTGAGGTCAACAAGTTTAAGTGACCCTTGCCCAGGGACACACAGCTAAGAAGTGTCTGAGGTTGGATTTGAACTCAGAAAAGTGAGTCTTACTGATTCTAGGACTGGCACTCATTCTATCCACTCAGCCACCTACCTGCCTCTGCAACATTCTTTAATCCAGCCAAATTGACCTTTTCTCTGAGTCTCATGGGACTCCCTGTCTCATTTATCTGTGCTTTGCCTTAGTTTATCTATTGGCTTGGACTACACTTCTCCTCAACTCTGTCTCAGAATCCCTCTCTTTCTGGATGCATCTTCTACACTCAATCTTTCCTGATCTCTCTTGCAGCTAGTGCCCTCCCTCCTAAATTACTTTGTACTTATTCTGTAAATATTTTCCTAAAATAAAACAAACCCTTACTTTCTGTCTTAGAATCAATACTTAGGTTTCAAAGCAGACAAGCAATAAGGGCTAGGTAATGGTGGTTAAGTGACTTGCCAAAGGTCACACAGCTAGGAAGTGTCTGAGGGTAGATGGTAGATTTGAACCCAGGGCCTCCCATATCCAGGCTTCGATCTCTATCAACTGAGCCACCTAGTTCCTTTGTGTAAATATTTTCTGTATACAGTCATTCGATTCCACTTCTGCCCAAATCTTGGGTAGTTTTCCTGTAACATGACAAAGGGACATGATCATTCCTGATTAGCTGAGGGATCTCAGTGCCTGAGAAACCACATATGGCATAAATGAGAGAGACCTGGCTTTAGATTATTGTAAACCTGGGGGAAAGGCAGCTGAGGGTTAAAAATGCAAACTTTCTTTTTGAGTTACCATTTATCTTTTAAAATAAATCATATAACATGTAACACAGCATAATAGTGTAAATAACAATAAATGCAATATAACATAACAGTAACATAATAACAACAAAGAATACATATGATTTGTTAATTATTGGTTATATTTATATACAATAGAAATTATATACAAAATAATTAATAATGGTTACTGTTTTTATTATGTGTAATTATATATAGATATATGATAAATTATAATATATATGCTTATCTGAGAGAAACAAATTCTCACAGAAACTATGTCCAAAAATCTATGTGTCTCTCTCTTTTTTAAACTGGAACTCTATAGGAGTCGATGGGAGGATTGGAGAAGAGATGAAGAGGGAGAACGAATTCCAGCTTGGGTTACTCCTGGAGTCAGGAGAGGGAGTGTCTTCCCAGAAGAACAGAAAAAAGGTTTCTGTCGCTAGAACCCTGTATATGGGAGTGAATAAGGTGTAGGAAGAGTGGAAATGTAGGAGGGGGCCAGATTATGATGACCTTTGAAGGTGGAATAGAGAGGCTTTTCTATTTGATCCTGGAGGTGATAGGAACCCAAAAGAGTTTACTCATTCGGAGGATGACACAGTCAGACCTTTGACAGCTCAAGGGTAGATAAAGACTGGAAGCAGGGAGCATCAGACTTTTGGAGGAAGCTGGGTCCTCCTATTTTGTTGACTTAAAGGAACTAGCCCTAGGGGCTGATAAGAGATTTCATCTCAGAGCTCTCCCTTTCTCTAGCTTGAAATCTTATCTTGTTTCCTAAGAGATCACTTTATACTTGTGTATTTATTTATCTATTCTTATCAGTTTCATTTGCCCATTTTGTTTTACTACTTACTTTGCTAAAGAAATTTAGTAGCTATTTGTGATTGTGTTTGCAGAAAGCAGCTAAACTGGTGACAGTAAGCTCAGTGTTGTCTACCTCAAGAGAACAATCAGGGAAAGTACCTTTTATTTGAAATCAATTAGCATTTCCCTGGACTACAGGTATTTGAGGCATGATTAAGAGATGTAATTTAAACAGCAGTCTTTGTTGGAGATGGGAGTGTAGTAGAGACCAACCAGTCACAGTGGTCTTGAGTACAGCTAGGTCCCAATTAACATGAAATAATGAATGCCATAAAGTGGTGCCATTATTTGAATTTGCACTGCGTACTAGCTGGAACCAATGATCATGTTTTATTTCATTTTTGACATTGTAATTATTTTATTTTTAAAAATATTTTATTTTTCAATTAAATGAAAGAACAGTTTTCATCATTAATTTTTTTTTTTGAGTTCCAAATTCTCCTACTGTCTTGCTCTCCTCCCCTTCCTTGAGATGGTAAGCAATTTGATATAGATTAGACAGGTGCAGTTATACAAAACTATTTCCATATTACTTTTGTGAAGGAAACATAGGACACCCCCTCAAAATTAAAAAAAAGAAAAATACTGTTTCAATCTATTTTTATTCTGAAGATGGATAGCATTTTTCATCACCAGTCCTCTGGAATTGCAATTGCCATATTTTAGAAAACCATGACTTTGAACTATGTGAATTCATATATGTTAGATTCGAATCCATTAGATTGTAAGCTCCTTGAGAGCAAAGACTATCTTTTCTCCTCTTCTTGTGTCCCCAGAACTTAGTGCAGTGTCTGGCACATAGTAGGTACTAACTAGACATTTATTGATTAATTGAAATGACAATTTTACAGGGATTATTAATTAATCGAGACCAAATATGGACCTCCTCCCAATCTTCATTAGAGCAGAAATCACAAAGCAAGAGTGGAGAAAGGATGGGTCAGATGCCAGAAAAGATAGTAATCCATGCCACACATGTGCTAGCCATTATCTATATTCCACAGTCTAACTACATGTACCTTACATTTACAAACATATTATTTACAATTATATGGATATTCTTTATATACCTATCTTTACATTTACATATATTCACACACTTCTTTGTTAGATGTAATGTAAGGTCCTTGAGAGTAGAGATTGTCTTTGGTCTTTATCTCTGAATGCTCAGCACAATGCCTGAAACATAATAAATATCAATTGACTGGTTAGTGTCAGATTCTGGATTTAAGTCATTTACCTTGAAATCTAGTACTCTTTCTTAAAAAAAAAAAAAAAAAGATACTCTTACCTTCTGTCTTAGAATTGATGCTAAATTTCAGTTCCAAGGCAGAAGAGCAGTAAGAACTAGGCAATAGGGGTTAAGTGACTCTCCCAGGATCATCCAACTAGGAAACATCCGAGATCGGATTTGAACCCAGGACCTCCTATCTCCAACCCTGGCTCTCCATCCACTGAGACACCTATCTGCTCTTCTAGAAGTTTTTTCTTGATGTCATTCCACTGCTTTATCATAGGATCCTATATCTAGGGCTGGAAGGGACCTTAGAGACCATTGAGTCCAATCTCCTTCTCCTCCTCCTCCTCCTTTCTTCTTCATTCTTCTTTCTTCTTTAGATTAGAGAGAGATCTGAGACCCAGGAAAATGACATACCTTTCCCAGGTCACATAATTTACCTGTGGCAGAGCCTGAAACCAAGTATTTTTTTTTCCAAAATTCGTTGTCATTTTTACTATACCTGCTTGGCTCTTGTGATACGTTGGAGGCTGCTTGCTCATAGGATTGTCTTCCCCAGAAAGTCTCTGAATCAGTTTGAATGTCTAGCTTCCCACTGGGAAAGCTGAAGCCTTTCATTAAGATTTAATTCCCCTGTCTGCCAGCAGTACAGAGCCAGAGCTTTTCCTTTGGGAGCCAAATGCTGAACACACAAGGAGTCTGCCCTGCTTAACCTCACAGTGGGGACTCTTGGGATTGCACTCATTTGGATCCTGAATGCCAGGCTGGAAACCACACAGAAGCCTACAAGATTGTATTGAACAGGGGAATGTGAAGCTGTAGGATGGAATTTGTTAATACTCAATGATGTTAACAATACTTATTGATTGATGTGGATCATGCAAGGAAATAATTGGGATGATACCACATAGACACTACTTGTGTGAGCTCAGACAAGGATAATGAGGTGGCGCCACAGGGTATATAGTGCCAGGATTGAAGTCAGAAAGACTCCTCTTCCTGAGTTCAAATATTCTTCAGATTCTTCCTAACTGTATGACCTTGAGTAAGTCACTTAACCCCAATTGCTTAGTCCTTTCAGTTCTGTCTTGAAACTAATACTTAGTATTAAATCTAAGATAGAAAGTAAGGGTTTAAAAATGTTTCCCAACAGTTGATAAAACTTGGAAGAAAAAAATGACAACAAACAAATGTCACATTATTCAGGGAATCTTCACTTGTACCTGGCTATTGGAATTTCCCTAGAATTTCCTGAGAGGTGAAACAATTAAATGTAAGGGATAATGCATCACCATAGACAGAACTATTGTCCACAATTGCCTGGAAATAACATTGATTTTAATGCATGTCCCAATACTGAATATTCATTGTCTCCAAAATATTTTAAATGGAAAGCATTCAGAGAGGGATAGGAGCCATGATTGCCTTGGTACAGTGCAATACCTAATTCTTTTTATTAATGCAGGTCAGCACCTTCTTTGTACATAGAGTCTTAAAGAGTTACCTTAGAGAGTTTTTTATTTATTTTATTTTAATGTTTAAAAATTAAATGATGCTTCTCTAGTGTGGGGAATAGAGGGAGGGAAATAGATGGGAAATCAGGAATCAAATAAATTTAAAATGAAAAAAGAGAGTTACTTGGGACAATTAGCTAGTGACCAATGAGTCCATTCTCTTGATTTTATAAACGAAAAAATGGAGGCACAGAGAGTGTTATTCTTGCCTAGAATCACACAGCCAGTATGCATTACAGTTAGAATGAATAAATAAAAATTGATTTACAAAAAATATATAATATAAATAAAAATTGATTTACAAAAAATCCAAATTATATATAATATAGACTTTTTAAAATCAAGAAAACAACTTTTATTTTATCATTTTTATACTATGAGGAACTAAAGAAAAATATTTATTTTTAATAAATCACATATTTATTTTCATCTATTGTATAAAGTTGTAGATCATGCACCATTCTTTACAGTTTTAAGATTTTTTTTAAACCCTTACCTTCCATTTTAGAATCAATACTGTGTATTGGTTCTAAGGCAGAAGAGTGGCAAAGGCTAGGCAATGGGGGTCAAGTAACTTGCCCAGGGTCACACAGCTAGGAACTGTCTTAGGTGAGATTTGAACCCAAGACCTCCCATCTCTGGGCCTGGCTCTCAATCCACTGAGCTACCCAACTGCCCTCAAGATGTTTTGCTGAGTGCAAATACTAAATTCTTTCTACCATTAAGGCAAGTCAGGGCTAGGTAATGGGACTTAAGTGACTTGCCCAGGGTCACACAAGTAGAAAATGTCTGAGGCCAGTTTTGAATCTAGGCCTTCCTAAGTCCAGACCTGGCACTCTCTCTACCTAGCTATCCCTTAGCTTTTGATTATACTTTGATATACTTTTGGCACAGTGAAATGGACAGCAATGGGTTTTGGTGTTCCACTGAAAATTGGGCATTTTAGCAAAATGAAGGGATTATCAGCTCAAGGCATCTATAAAAGGATTAACCTGGTCAAAAAATGAAGAAAAGTCTTTTGGAACCTGTTTCTTATTTTTTTAAAACAAGTGAATTTAGGCTAGTTCTCTTAGTCCCCTTTCAACTGTACATCCATAAGCTATAGATCATAAAGTATACACTTCAGCACGTAGAGCAAGTTCAGTTGGGAACTGGAATAGATTAAGGTAGAAACACTCTTGCCTATGGTTGAAGAAATCATTTGAGAGAGTTCAAGGAATCTGAAGAGGATGAATGATTAGTAGGTCAAGATTTTCAAAAAGGAAGTCACTGCAGAGTGGCAAGATGGATAGAGAGCTGAACTTGGAGTCAGAAAGACCTGAACAAAAAGTGTGCCAGGCACAGAAGGGAAAAGGAATTTTGGAGATGATAGTACGAAAGGTAATCTTTCAAAGAAGAGAAAGATAATCTGAATGAGGATGTAGCCATGGAGAGAACAGGGAATGATCCTTCTCCCAATCTTTGCTGACCATGACCCCTCTCCCTAAATCAGTCTTGGAACTGCTATCCCTCCTAACAGCTACAGAAAGACAATTTGGAAGAGGTCTATGAGATGTGGGCATAGCAGTCTCCAGACCAGAGTAGAGATGAAGCAGGACTTTTCCCCCTTCATCCTGGACCTGCAATTTCATCAATGTGAGCACCTCCCAGTCCTGCAGATCAGCAACTCAATAATAATTTTGACTCTTTCCTTTCAGTGAAACTGGTCTCCTTGCTGTTCCTTGACCAAGACATTCCAACTCTCCACTACAAGCATTTTCACTGACTTTCTTTCACACTTGGAAGGTTCTTCTTCCTTATTTCTACTTCCTGACTTCCTTCAAGTACTACTTTCTACAGGAAAGGGGGATTTCGTTATTTCAAATATCTTCCCTCTGTTGATTATGTCCAGTATATTTTGAATATATCTTGTTTGTACATAGTTATTTGCATTTTGTTTTCCACCATTAAAATGTAAATTTCATGAGGGCAGGTACTATATGCTCAGTGCTTCACAGAGTCCCTGGCATATAGTAGGAGCTGAATAAATCCTTATTGACTAACTGTTTGACAAGTTGCCTGGAGACCCAAAGGTTGAACAACTTACCCATGAACACAAATGAACACATTCCAGATGCAGGACTTGAGCCTAGGTCATCACCTCCTTAACATTTACTCCTTTTGTCCTTCTGTGCCTCTTGAAGTCTCTTAATAACATTGTATTTCATTAATGAATATGCTTAAAGTGCTTTAAAGTAATTATCTCAAGTTAGATGATCTTTTTTCAGTCTTCATCCTTCTCAGTGCAACATCTGACACTGTTGAATAGCCTTTCCTTTCTTAAGTGTTCTCCTTTCTGGTCTTTCATGACAATAATGACTCTTTCTCCTGTCCATCCCACTAGTCATTATGTCCCCTAACTATTGGCTAGTCCCCAAACCTCTGTCCTTGATGTTCTTCTCTTCCTATACTTTAATCTTGGTTACCTCATCACTTTCCATGTGATTAATGATCATCTTTGTATAGATGACTTCCAAATGTCTATCTATCTATCCACCCATCCATCCATTTATCCTTCCATCCATCCATTTATCCATCCATCTATCTATCTATCTATCTATCTATCTATCTCTCACTCTCTCTTCAAGCTCTCTTCTAACCAGGAGTGGCAGAGTTAAAAAAAAATCCTTACTTTCTATCTTGGAATTGAAACTGAGTATTGGTTCCAAGGCAGAAGACTTAGATTTTTCATCTGAGATCTTGTCCACCCCATCTCTAAGAAACTGTGATTTCCACCTAGATGTGGAGCAAGAGGAGCATGTTGACTGATATTTATTGCTGCAAGAGGAGTATTTGACTAGAATTATATCTAGCTACCACATCTCCAACATTTGTAGTTTAGGGATAGGGTGATGCCTTAGGACTTCAGTCCTACATCAGAACTACAGTCTTACATTTCCCTATAGGACTTTCCAAACTGGATACCACAGAGACAGCACAAATTCAACATGTCCAAAATGAAATTCATTGTCTTCCCTCTCATCCATCTCCTAAACTTTCCCCATTTATATTGCAATTACCACTATTCTTCTAGTTCCTAGATTTGTAACCTCAGAATTATCCTTTACTGCTTATTCTCCTTCATCCCACATATCCCATTAACCTAATTTTGTTGTTAGTTTACTTTTACATCTCTAGCATCCCTGGATCATTTATTTGTTCATTCATTGAACCATTCAACAAGAAGCTAGATGATTATCTAGCAAAAGATACTGAAGAAGAGTCAGATAGGTAGGAGGAGAACTAGAAGTAAATAGTGTCATTAAAGCCCAGAAAGGAGAGAATATCCAGGAGGAAAGGGTAGTCAATAATATCATATGCAATAGCTGTTTTGAGAAGGATGAGGCCTGAGAAAAGATCATCAGATTTGGCTATTAAGAACCCATTGATAACTTTAGAAGGAACAGTTTCAATTGAGTAATGAGGTTGGAAGTCCAGTTGTAAAGGGTTGAACTATCTTGCATTTAGCTATGGAACTCTATTCCTGCCCAGATTTCGGGCATTTTCTGAAGGACAGACCTGTAACTTTATATGCTGATATGACTTCTGGTTAATTAAGAGACTTCTGAACCCACTACACTATGTAAGTTTGAAGAAACTTGAGAGAGTAAAAGAGTTTTAGAGATGAATGAGAGATAAAAGGCAAACTTTTGAATGGCTAATGGATCCCCTGAAGCTGCAGACATATGGGGGCAGTAAACACCTTCCCCAACCCCTCGCCCCTCAACAAACACAACATGTTCCTTGATTCCCCCAGTGCCTGTAACCTCAAATAATGCCAAGAGTATACTTCCCTGGTGAGATCATTCTCTCTTTAGCTGAGCTGAGATTTTATCTCACTTCCTCTCAAAGCCTTGTCTACTCTGGTGTATCCTTTTCTTTAATCTATATAACTTCCTTGACTTCTCTTTACTGTTTACTTTCTACTCTAGATTGTTTTATGTGTAACCAGTGTCTTGGTGAGAGGGAGCCAAACTCACGGAAAGTGTTAATCTCTCCTTTGAAAGGAAAAGGAAAAGTAGCTTTTATTCTGAACCCCTAAAAGATCACTCTATTCCTAGACTACAAATATTGGAGGTGTGCTAGCTAGATATCATTCTAGTCCAACACTCCTCTTGGAGATGGGCAAATGCAGCAGTGAATATTAGCCAAAGTATTCCTTTTGCTCCACATTAAGGTGGGAACCACAGTTTTTTTGGAGATGGGATGGGCAGGATATCAGATAAAAAATCTAAGTCTCCTGTCTTGGAACTGATACTCAGTGTTGATTCTAAGACAAAAGGTAAGGATGAAAAAAATCTTTCAAAGCCATTCATAGGCTCTATTATAATTTCTTTGTGATTTCTTTTATAGATTCTGGTGCTGTTGTTCAATCATTTTCAGTCTTGTCTGACTCTTTGTGACCTCTTTATGGGGGTTTTCTCAGTGAAGGTACTGCAGTAGTTTTCCATTTCCTTCTCCACCTCATTTTACAGTTGAAGAAACTGAGGCAAATAGAGTTAAGTGATTTGCCCAGGTCACAACAAGGAAGTGTCTCAGGTCAGATTTGAACCCAGGACTTCCTGCCTTTAATCTTAGTTCTTAATCCACTGAGTTACCCAGACGCCCTTGCTATCACAGATTCTTAAGAAATACTTGTTGATGGATTGAATGATTGATCTTTTTGGGCAGTGTTTGTGTGGCAAATCTATTACCACTACCACCATTATTTGATTATATTTATTGAGTGTCTAGGCTTAGCTGATAACTCTCTTGAAACTGTATAGAACTGATCAAAGACACAGGCTCTGGCCTCTAGGAACCTTGACTGGAAAACAGCTATGGTGATGGAGAGAGTGATTTGGATTTTTTGTTTGTTTTTTATAAAATTACACTGTTGAAAGAAGAGCGTGGAGTCTATTCCAATTCTCCTTGTTTAGAAACTGTTGAAGGCTAAAACTTCAGCATGCCTGTCATTCTCCAGAATAAGGGGGAAGAAGGTTGGATGAGAAGCTAAAGCAAATAGTGTTGTGTATGTCAAATCCATCTTGTTTCCATCCCAAAGATGATACAGACAACAAGACACAGCAAGAAAGATTCTTAATGACCAGGATCCTGGAAGTTGGTGATTCAACACAGTGCCTGACATAGCTCACTGCTCCTTCCTAACAATGCCTGCTCTGACAGGCTGCCTTTTGTCCAAGCTGGTTACTGGCCCAGCAAGTCGCCTTTAAGAATCCCATCCCTGCTCCAGCAGAACTATGAAAACAGAATTCGCAGTGATTACAACCAATCAATGAATTAATCAAGAAGGGTTTATTAAACACCTACTGTGTGCTGGGAACAGTGCTAAACGCTACCGCCATGCAAATATGAAGAATTGTAATGAATAACAACAAGAGGAAGGAAACAATAGTTTGCTTATCAAGCACCTCTTCCTTTTTGTCAGAGAGGGGCAGCTAGGTAGCCAGGTGGATAGAGTCCTAGAGTTAGGAAGACTCATCTCCCCGAGTTCATTTCTGGCCTCAGACACTCACTAGCTGTGTGACCTTGAGCAAGCCACTTAACCCTGTGTGCCTCCATTTCCTCATCTTTGAAATGAGCTGGAAAAGAAAATAGTAAAGCACTCCAGTGTCCGTCAAGAAAACCCCAATCAGGGTTACCAAGGATTGGCACAACTGAAATGACTGAACAACAATGTGCAAACACTGCCAAATGCTACAACTATGTATTTGGGAAGAATAACTCATAACAATGACTAGAAGAGGAAGGAAACAAGCATTTGTTTATTAAGCACCCACTATGTGCCAGGAATGTACTAAGTGTTTCATAAATATTATCTTGGATCTATACAACAACCATGGTAGGTAGATGCTGTTATTATCTTTATTTTACAGATGAGGAAATAGAGACTGTTGGAGTATAAGTGACTTTTCCAGGGACATAAATGTTGAAGGCTGGATTTGAACTGAGGTCTTCCTGACTCTGCATCTCATGCTCCATCTAGTGTACTACTGGCTCAAAATATAGAATTTTGTGAATTTTGAATGCCTGAGGTTGGCCCTGAAGAAAAGATGAAAAAAAATGTAACTTCTTTCCTTTTTTTCAACTTCTTAAAAAAGTTTTATGATTGCAGGTGGGGGGGGAGGGGGGTTAGGTGCAGAATACTGTATATACAGTCAGATTTTTGTTCATTCCCCACCCCCCTTGTCTTTATTATAGGGAATGACTTAAGGAGTGATAGACATAGAAATTAAGGTGATATAAAGCCAAAATATTTTGATAATTAAACAAAACAAAACACCTCCCCACTAATAGTTTCTGAATAGGCAGTGAAGACTACTTTCACTTTTCCACATGAATGTCCGTTGTCCCTCTAAACTTTGTATTTGTTCTGCCTGGTAATTTCCCATGCTGAATCATCCACAGAGTATCTGGCCATCTCCCAGGGTGCCAAATAGTTTGAAACACTAAATGACTCATATATCTTTGCCAGCTTTTTCTTTCTTTCTTTCTTTCTTTCTTTCTTTCTTTCTTTCTTTCTTTCTTTCTTTCTTTCTTTCTTTCTTTCTTTCTTTCTTTCTTTCTTTCTTTCTTTCTTTCTTTCTTTCTTTCTTTCTTTCTTTCTTTCTTTCTTTCTTTCTTTCTTTCTTTCTTTCTTCCTTCCTTCCTTCCTTCCTTCCTTCCTTCCTTCCTTTCTTTCTTTCTTTCTTTCTTCTCTCCTTCACTTCTTCCCTCCTTCCCTCCTTCCTTCCTTTGTCTTTCTTTCTTTCTTTCTTTCTTTCTTTCTTTCTTTCTTTCTTTCTTTCTTTCTTTCTTTCTTTCTTTCTTTCTTTCTTTCTTTCTTCTTTCTCTCCTTCTCTCCTTCCCTCCTCCCTTTTCTTTCTTTCTTTCTTTCTTTCTTTCTTTCTTTCTTTCTTTCTTTCTTTCTTTCTTTCTTTCTTTCTTTCTTTCTTTCTTTCTTTCTTTCTTTCTTTCTTTCTTTCTTTCTTCTCTCCTTCACTTCTTCCCTCCTTCCTTCCTTTCTCTTTCTTTCTTTCTTTCTTTCTTTCTTTCTTTCTTTCTTTCTTTCTTTCTTTCTTTCTTTCTTTCTTTCTTTCTTTCTTTCTTTCTTTCTTTCTTTCTTTCTTTCTTTCTTTCTTTCTTTCTTTCTTTCTTTCTTTCCTTCCTTCCTTCCTTCCTTCCTTCCTTCCTTCCTTCCTTCCTTCCTTCCTTCCTTCCTTCCTTCCTTCCTTCCTTCCTTCCTTCCTTCCTTCCTTCCTTCCTTCCTTCCTTCCTTCCTTCCTTCCTTCCTTCCTTCCTTCCTTCCTTCCTTCCTCTCTATCTCTTTCTTTCTCTCTCTCTTTAGCAAAGCAATGAAAATACACAAAAAGAAGAGTCTTTGGGTACTCTGTAGTTTCATGCTCTATCTCTTCTCTCTAAGCTCATCATGTCTTTGCTTGCATTTTTGTTTTCTAATTCATACAAAGCAAATGGAGATCTAGTTGTTTGATCTTTAAACAAGTGCTAATTTTCTACCTGGAGTGGCTGTCAGGTTTTATAGCTACCTTTGATTTGGATTCCCTAACTTTTCTACAGTTTTGTTATTTAGTCATGTCCAACTTTGTGACCTCATTTGGAATTTTCTCCACCAAATATACTGGAGTGGTTTTCCATTTCCTTTTCATTTTGCAGATGAGAAAACTGAGGCAAACAGAGTTAAGTGACTTGTCCTAGGTCATGTCGTAAATGTCTGAGGCTGGATTTAAACTCAGGTCTTCCAGACACCAGGCTCAACATTCTATTTACTGCACACTATCTACCTCACTGCACACTGTGAATGCCCACCTTTTTAGTATTGACCTGAGGAAAAATGGCCTAGCACCTGAGGGTAATTGGCTGCTTTTTCACTTAATGAGTTCACAGTGAGTTCCTTTTCACTTAAAAATTTTCAAGCAAAAAGTGGATAATATATTATATATGGGATTCTCATTCAGGTATGTGTTGGATTTAATGGCATTAATGGTCCCTTCGAACACAAAGATTCTATGATTTTACGATGATCTAGGAAGTGCAGCACAGGGTTTAAAGTTTAAGTTCAAATTCCAGGTCTAACATTTTAATTCAACAGCATAAAGTCCTACTGAGTGCCTACTGTGAGTTTGTAATTGTGTTAGTTTCCACAAATACAAAGACAAAAATTAAACAAGCCCTGTTTGAGGACCTGGAGTCAGCAAGACCTGAGTTTTATGTTTTCATTATTTTGTATAACACACTGAGAGAGAGAGAGAGAGAGAGAGAGAGAGAGAGAGAGAGAGAGAGAGAGAGAGAGAGAGAGAGAGAGAGAGAGAGAGACAGAGACAGAGAGAGACAGAGAGAGAGAGACAGAGAGAGAGACAGAGAGACAGAGACAGAGAGAGAGAGAGAGACAGAGAGACAGAGAGAGAGAGAGAGACAGAGAGACAGAGAGACAGAGAGACAGAGAGAGACAGAGACAGAGACAGAGACAGAGAGAAAGGGAGGGAGGGAGAGAGACAGGGAGATGGAGACAGAGACAGATTGAGGCAGAGAGACAGAGAGAGAGAGGTGCTGGGTTTGAACAAAAAATATGAGAGAGTTATAAAGGAGGGAAGAGACAAGCAGAGAGGCAAGTATAACGGGCAGAGAATTGGTCTCAGGGTCAGGAAGAACTGGATTCAAATCCTACCTCTAACACATGTTGGGTATGTTCCTATAACACATACATACATATATATATATATGAATGAAGATTAGATTGGAGTTGCATTAATTCTTCTGATTTGGTATTTATTGTAATAGTTTCTCTTCAAAGTTGGATTAGATGACCTTTGAGGGTCCCTTCCAGCAATCAATTTTGACTGTACAAAGAAAGCATTCATAAGCACACCTGTGCAATATGCAATGACATATACACACATATATACTGACACTTGAGACATTTTTATGGTATCTTTCATCTCTGTTGGTTTCCGTATTTTTGATGTTTTCTCATATACAAATTAATAGACAATACCTATATCCTTCCTATTGTCTTGTATTTTTTCTTGTCAAATGTATTACAGTAGGAAGCTACATAATAATTAATGTTCTCAAGGAAACCCATATTATAATGGCACATGAATGGCCTAGGATCTAGAGGAACACAAAGGAGACTAAGCTAGCTATTTCTGCCCTCATTGAGTTTATAATCTGTTAAATACAAATATATATATATACAAAAATATATACAAATCAGTGATATAAAGTGGTACAGCATTGGTGAACCTTCAATGAGTTCAAGTGGCCAGAGGGCAAATTCAAGCTATCTGTGAACCCTGCATTACTGGAGAGAGCTGGGGTGCTTGCTTTGGGCCATGGGACAGAAGGGTGGGGCATGCAAAAAAAGTCCTCCCACACTGGGAAGAGGGGAAACAGAGCAGATCCCCCAGTACTCTGCACACATGCCACATCTTCAACACATCTAGAGCCTTCTTCCATTAGCATAACTGTAATATGATTTTATCAAATTAGTTAATTGTCACCTTGGAAGGCAGGGCTAGTCCCGTCTTGGAGAGAATGTGGTTGTGGATAGGTTTTTGTTTCAATGGGACTAGCAGGAGAATGTGGGACCAAGGAGAGGAGGTTCAGGAAAATTTGGATGGCTAGATATTGACTGTTGGAGAAAGGGGAAACTGAAGATGCATTGGGCATAATTCATCATCTTCCAGAGTGCCGGAAAGATAATGACTTCGATTCAGAAATTGAATCTAAGCAAGTTAAAAACCATGGAGGACAGGAGATGTGATCATAAATCTTAAAATCTAGACAAGATCTCAGAGGCTATAGAATTCAGCTTCTTCATTACCTATAAGAAGGTAAGTGAAAATATGGGTAGTGTCAAAGGCAGAATTTGAACTTGGGTCCTGTGATTAGAGAGCTCTTTCCAGTATATTACCCTGCTTTTTAATGATGGAAAGGGGCAGAGAAGATTCACAGGGGAGCTAAATAATCCTGAAGTTTTATTTCTATGCTGTTCTCCAAAAAACAGAGCCCCAGAATTTGTTTCTTTAAAATCCAATGGTGGACAGGGGGTGGGAGGGAGGAAAAGAAAATGATCTTTGTCTTTAATGAATAATGCATGGAAATGATCAAATAAAATACTATTAAAAAAATCCAATGGTGGGGGGAAGATAGGTGGCTCAATGGATAGAGAGCGAGATCTGGAGACTGGAGGGTCCTGGGTTCAAATGTGACTCAGATACTTCCTAGCTGAATGACCCCAGGGAGGTCACTTAATCCCCATTGCTTAGCCCTTACCACTCTTTTGTCTTAGAACCAACACATAGTATTGATCCTAAGATGGAAGGTAAGGGCTTGATTTTTAAAAAATCCTATGGTCAACAACAATATGAAAATAAGTTTTGCATGATTTCACATATATAATCTAGAGGAGGAAGACAAGGGAGAGTAGAAGAGAATTTGGAACTCAAAATTTTAGAGAATTAATGCTAAAAATGGTTTTTACTAATATTGGGACAAATAACATTCTATTAAAAAATAAAATCTCACAATTATTTGAGCTGGATGGGTCTAGGATGGAAGAAGAGAACAATTGGTGACAATTATGAGTACTTAGTGAACCAACACGTACCCTTATATATGCTGGGCTTAGTACATTGTATTGCAATTATAACTTATAATTACCTTTTAAATAGATAAATTAAAATTTTGTGTGCATATAAATATTCAGTCCTCTGATACATAAGCCCAAAAGTTTCTAGCTTGACTGCAGATGCATTCTTGCCCATTATCTTCCTTTGATCATAACCTCCTTAGGGACTGAGGCAAGGCTGGGGAAAAGATTTGGCATCAGGACTCCTTACTTGTCATCAGGAAGTTGTTTAGTCAGTTTTCAGTCAGGTCTGACTCCCTGCAACCCCATTTAGGGCTTTCTTGGCAAAGGTTCTAGGTGGTTTCCTTTTTCCTTCTCCAGCTCATTTGACACATGAAGAAACTGAGGTTAAGTGACTTACCTAGGATCACACAGCTAGTAAGCATCTGAAGCCAGACTTGAACTCAGGGAAGAGAAATCTTCGTGACTCCAGACCTGCAGCTCTTTAGTGCCACTGCAGCTCTTTAGGTAAGTAGGTTCCATGGTGAATGAAGCACTAGACCTGGAATTGAGAAGATCTGACTTCAAATTTTGTCTTGTTAGCTACATGACCTCAGGTAAGACATTTAACCTCTAATTTGCCTCAGTCTCATCAACTGTCAAATGGGAATTATAATAGCACCTACCTCCCAGGATTGTTGTGAGGATCAAATGAGATAATAATTGTAAAGCACATAGCCCAGTGCCTGACACATAGCAGATGCTTAATGAATGCCTATTCCCTTTACTACTATTTATTTTAGTTTATTCATTTAAAGGCATTATTATTAGAAGAGGCCCACTGGATATACCAGACTTCTGGGGGGGGGGGAATCTAGAGACAAAAAAAGGTAAAAAAAACTCTTTTTTAGTGAGTGGTGGCCATGTTCAGGAAGAGAATTTGGTTAATACTTGCACCTTTTAAGCCTCTATTCTTAATTCCTAAGAAGAATAGCTGCTGTTTTTATAGCTCTTGAAGGTTTGTAAAGAGTTTTATATATATTGTCCCATTCGATTCTCATAATAACCTGGGAGAGAAGTACTACAGATGTTATTATTCCTATTTGACAGATGAGCAGACTAAGGCTCAGAAAGATTAAATGACTTTCCTAGAAATACATAGCTAGGAACCATCAGAGTTGCTGCTAAAGTCCAGATGTCTCTTGATTTCAAATCCATCATTACTGTTTTTTTTTAAACCCTTACGTTCTGTTTTATAATTTCTCAGGCAAAAAAGCAATGAAGGGTAGGCATAGCCGGAAAGTTTCTGAGGCAATATTTGAACCCAGAATTGCCTGACTCTCAATCCATTAGGCCACCAAATTCACCATTCTTTTCCCATCTTTCCTACTTCTGCACCCAGACTTTTATTAAGTTCTATTTGAGTGTCTGCTTATCTTTATCTCATCCCATGTTTTGAATTCTGAGGTCCAGTCTCCTAAAAAAACTACAGACCTTTGTAGGAATCCCACTAGAATTTTGCTATCCATTCTGAAAAGTTGAGCAGCTTCCAGTTTTTAAATGTCAGATTCCTTTCCCTTCTTAAAAAGTCATGCTCAAATAACAGTTTGAAGCATCTCCCCTCATTCCCCCACTTTCCATTCCATTGCATCAAGCACAGATTTCCATGTTTCTTCTACAATTAAGTACCAATTTTTCTGGCATTCAAAATCCTTCATAATCTGATTTTAGTCACTCCTTCTGAGCTTATTTCACATGATGCCCCCAAGTACTCAACATTCCAGGCAAACTGGCAAATATGTTTTTCCCTGTTCACGTCATTCATACCCACAGAGGTCTGGAGCTGGAAGGGAACTTGCAGGTTATGTACTATAACCTCATTTAACACACGAGGAAATAGAATCCCAGTTTGGAAATGCCCGATCTGACATTGGAACCCATATCTAGTGGGTTTTTTGACTCTGAATCCAATATTCTTTCTACTGCTAGCCTTGCTGATGGCAGGTAGACTAAGGATTATTCACTTGGTTTGACTAATGAGGAAATGGAGAGATAGAGAAGTAAAAGAACTTGCCTGAAGCATCTAGCAGGTTATGCTATTTAAAGGTTTATGGCTAAACAAGTTAATCTGATTGTAATGGAATACCGCTGTGCCATAAGAAATGGCAAATAGGATGATCACAAAAAAAAAACCTGGAAAGATATGGGAAGTGATGCAAAGTGAAGTGAGCAGAACCCGGAGAACATTGTACACAGTAACAACAGTGTATGATGATCAACTGGGAACTACCTGACTTATCAACAAGGCTAGGATCCTGAACAACTCCAAAGAACTCATGATAAAAAGGCTGTCCACCACAATAGAAGGAATTGAGAGTGTCTGAATGCAGATTGAAACAAATCATTCTTCACTTTATTTCTTCCATGAATTCTTCTCTAGTGTAAGCAATGTTTTCTTTCAGAACATGATGAATAGAGAAATATGAATTATATGATAATATATGTACAATCTACATCATATTGGCCTGCCTTCCTGGGGAGGGGTGGGAAGGAGGGAGATAACATGGATTTTAAAATAGAAAAATAATATGAAAAATTGTATCAACATATAATCTGGAAAAAATTTAAAAAATTGAAAAATGCTTATGTTCCTGCCTTTTGTAGTTCTAGAGTCAGAAGAACTGGGTTCAAATCTTGCCTCCAATGTTTCCTAGCTGTGTGATCTTAGGCAAGTCACAATCTCCCTGGACCTCTGTTCCCATGAATAAAAATGAGGGGTTTGGCCAAATGGCTCAGAAATCTAACTCCAGCTCTGCACCAGGACTTTATAGTCTGAGTGTCAAACCTGGAATGCTTTCCCTCCTACCTCTTAGAATCTTTTAAAAGATTCTTTTAAAACTTCTTTTAAAACTTAGCTCAAGGGCTACTTTCCTTAAAAAGTCTGTTCCCACCCCAATTTACCTTTGTAACACCAGCCCCCAAGTCCATTGGTATAGACTCTATCTCCTACTGGGTGATGATCAATGCCCCCTCCCTCAGACAGGAACTAGTATTAAACTTTGAATTTCTTTTGGATGTATTTTGTAAACACACTGTATCCATGAGCAGGAACAATTTTTCAGATCATCATCAATACTTGTACCTTCCCAAGCACTATTAAGTGGTTAATAAATATTTGTGGATTATCCAGGGTCACCCAGTGTGAATTTCAAAACTACTCAACCCTGTTCAAACCATTCTTTAGAGGATGGGATTTGGCTATTTCCTGATCAATAACAATAGAGATACTTGGAATGACAGAATCAGGTCCTGGAAACTACAATCTCCACCCTACTCAGGGTAACAAGATTTAGGAAGGGCTGCAGCAAAGCTCAAGATTTAATTATTTGGGATTATGGCCTTCAACAGACATGTGCAAAGGGGACAGACCTCTGGGCGGTCCTGGGTTAAGCTAGAGCCACCATTGGCACAGGTGAGACACAGGAAGTGAGGAGAGGAGAGCTCAGGAGTGCTGGAACTTCCGGTGTGGAGGAGAGTGTGGTTGTTGGAGCCTGGTGCTTGGAGTGGAGGCCCTCAGACTGTTTCTCCATTTTGGTCACGTGAGTGATAGGGACTGATCTCTTTTCTTTGTTTTGGCTATCCAAGGCCTTGGGCCTTTGGCCCAGCCTAAGCAGAGTGGGTATTTAAGCCCTATTCCCTTCTCCCTCTCCCTCTCCCTCTCCCTCTCCCTCTCCCTCTCCCTCTCTCTCTCTCTCTCTCTCTCTCTCTCTCTCTCTCTCTCTCTCTCTCTCTCTCTCTCTCTCTCTCTCTCTCTCTCTCTCTCTCTCTCTCTCTCTCTCTCTCTCTCTCTCTCTCTCTCTCTCTCTCTCTCTCTCCAACCTTAAATTAATATATATCAGTCTTTTAAAGTGATTTCCATATCACACCAGCTAGAAAGTATCCACCTAGTTGCCCCACTTTCTCCCCCATTGATTGTTAATAGAATCCGACTTTAAAACTTCCCTTCCCCAGTAGCATTAGCCTTTCCCCAGAGAAGTTCACTATCTACTCTGTTTTTTGACATTAGCTTGCCGCATTTCACAGGTGCTTAATTCTTCTGAGAAGAGATCAGGGCCACTGCCAAAATCGTCATCTTGGTTGATTCCTTTAGACAGCTTGCTCCCATCATTTCCTCTAGCTTTTCCTTTGAGCTCAGCTGAGACTTCCTCCCCTTCCTTCTTTTTTTCTGTCAAGGTTATTCCTATTTTTTCTTCTCTGCTCTCATGCCAGCAGTCATTCATACCTTCCCCCTCAGGAAGTCACCCCAGTTCTCCCACATAATCCATTCTACTGGACCTAATGGAAAAAAATGAAAAAAGTAAAAGGCGGATGGGTGGTAAAGGGGAAGCCCCGTAGAGGTGGCAGCTGTTTCCTGAAGGTAATTGACCCAGCTGTTCATTGTCATTTTGAGACTACTCTTCCATCTATCTAATTCAAAGCCTTTTTCTGGAGTTCTTCTATTTTAATGCTCCAGGCTAAGTAAACTTAACACCTTTGAGCTTTCCTGTTAGCATTAAACTTTTTATTACTTTCCTTGTTCCTCTGATTGTCTCCAAATTCTCCAGGTTTTACTCAAGACATGAGGCCCTAAATGGAATAGATTATCCCAAAAATCTTAGTGCAGTTTTATATTTTTAATAACAGAAAATAGCACTAAAAGTTTTGGGATGCCCTGTGTAGAACTTTGACCCATGTGGACATAGGACAAAATGATAACATTGGGGGGAACACTGTGGAACCAGCATGTCAATGAAAAAGCATTTAATAAGTACTCCCTGCATGCAAAGAATTGTGCCAAGCACTGAGGAGGCAAATAGAAAATAAGAGTCTATTCTCAACTCTTGCTTTCTGTGTGATCTTGGCTAAGTCATTGATCTCTGTTAGCCTCAGTTTCCTCTTCTGCACAATGAGGGTAGTTATACTAGATGACTTCTTAGATCTTTCCAACTTCTAAGTCTACAATCAACCCTAAGTAAGCTTTATGAATATCAGAGAGGCAAGTAGACTTTAGGTCTTTTTGGACTATTCTACCAATGTAACCATTTCTGTGTGTGTATAAATTGTGTAAGATAATAATGGCTAATATTCATAGAGTACATTAAAGTTTATTAGTACTTCATATAAAAATACCTCACTTGATTCTTAATAATCCTATGATAAGCAATATAGTTATTTATTATCCCCATTTACTGATGAGACAATAAAGATACAGTTTGGTCAAGTGTCTTACCTAGCTTGTAGAAAGCAGATTGAGGACTTGAACCAAACTCTCATTACTCTATCCAATGTTCTTTCCAATGATCATCATCACTTACCAACCCTACCCCCACCACATCTTCTACTACCACAACTCTCCTTATCTTCAGCAGCATTATTATCACCATTATAATATTTATCAGCAGCATCATCATTATAATAACTGATGGTATCAAGGTCCACAGGCCACATGTGGCCAGCAAAACTATTGAGTGTGCCCTGAGTGAGAATAAAATGTAATTGGTAGATGTTTAATAAAATAAATAAAAATATAATACAATTTTTGTTATTTGCTTCAGTAATATCTTACTCTTCTTGATCTTATTTGGGGTTTTCTTTGCAGAGATACAGTGGTTTGCCATTTCCTTCTCTCATTGCAGAGATGAAAAAACAGAGGCTGATGGGGTTAAGTGACTTACCCAGAGTCACACAGCTAGTAAGTGTCTGAGGCCAGTTTTGAACTGAGATTTTTCCTAATTCAAGGTTCATCTATATCCAGTGTGCCTCCTTGCCTCCCATAATACTATATAGATCATACTAATTTGTGGTTTTCAAAGTCAAAATGTGGCCCACAGGAATCTATTTCTATTTGAGTTTGGCCTATGGTGTTCTTTTTAAGAACTCTTACCTTCTGTCCAAATATCAGTCTAAAGGCAGAATTGCAGTAAGAACTAGGCAATTGGGTTTAATGACTTGCCCAGAGTTACACAGCTAGGAATTATTTGAGACCAGATTTGAACCCAGGACCTTCCATCCATCTTCAGACCTGGCATTTTATCTACTTTGCTACCTAGCTGCCCCTTCATATAGTGCTTTAATGTTTTCAAGGCTTCATCTAAGAGGAACTTCATGAAGATGCCACTAAGAAAAAAAAGAATTTCTAATATCCAAGAGTTCAAGTTTACTCTTTGGCGATATATATTCTCTAAGAGAGTCCACTATCACTAGGTACTTAGTGTGTGCAAGAGAAGAGTGTGATCCTTTTGGAGGATTATTTTTCTAATAAATACCCTTTATATATCTACTTTGTAAATCCCCTTTCTGAAAGTTAATTGACTTTTGCTGACAGCCACTGGTGAAGACATTGGTGGGGGCTCATAAGTGATAGTGCTAGGATATCCAGTCTCTTAGGGTTAACCATAGAACTCTGAAGGGAGTAGCTATCATCTGCCATCTTAGGATCCAGTCTGAGGATGCGAGTAAGGGTTTTGGGGAAGCAGCTCCAGATAGGGTGCTATATGTAGGTCACATTTGAATTCAAATTCAAAGTAACTAGTATATCATAATTTTCACCCATAAAATGACTAATTTGGACTAGTGGACCTCTAAAATTTTCTGAGAGTTCTAGATAAATGATCCTATGAAGTGACTTGCCCATAGTTAGACAGAGTTGAGATTTGAATTCAAGTCCTTAGATTCTGAATCCAGAACTCCTTGTATTCAACTAGATATGGTTCATTGCATTTTGTCTAGAAGCAAGAGGCAATGTGGCAATATTGGATAACTCTTTGGAAGTTAGAAGAACTGACTCCTATTAGCTGTGTAACCACAAGCAAGTAAATTAACCTTTCTAAGCCTCAGTTTCCTTATCTATAAAATGAGAATGTTAGACTAAATGACTTTAAAGGCCACATTCTATTTCTAAATCTATAATCTTATGTTTATTTAATTTAATCTGAGTTCAGATGCTTGAAAATAAATTTTTAGACCAAGTACCATAACATTCTGAAAAGGAAAAATTATACAATTATTCTTATCTTTGATTAAAAGAGAAAAAGAACTTTATTTTATTAAAGCTCAAGACAATAAATGTCTTTTTGGAAAGCTTTGAACAGATGACCCACATCTGCTTGTTTTGTGGTTGATTCCCATCTCAGTGGAGATGATAAAGGATTATGCATCCTACCAGACAACCTACAATAGGCATCAATAACCAATTACTCAGTTATTTTAACATCACCAACCTTCACAGGGAAATAGATATTTAGATGGGTAATTATCAATAACTCTTATTAGATTGATTTTGAAATAATTTATCTAAATTGATCTCTTACAGATTCAGTGCTTATGGGAACATTTTATTTTTGAATCATGGAAAGCAAACATGTTAAATAATTTCCATATTTGCTTTTTCCTGGTACCAACAATTATAAATCCAAATGATTGTTTGCCTGCAGGTGATTGAGAATGCTCCAAGAACCAGGTGATGGATTAGTGACAGATTAAAAGATTATACAGTCCTTTATCACCTTGACATTTGATGAGTCATTGTGGAGCTGAAAGGAATGGTGAGACATGCACAGAAGGTTGATTTTTGTTCATTTTAAAATGAATAAGGACAGCATGATACATATTTGAAGGAGTTTGTTTCCATGTCAGATGTTGAAAATATGAAAAGCTAGAAAAAAAAACTAAGCTTCTTGTTTTGTGACTCTGATACTGACTATACCAATTCATAGCTTTAGAGTTACTTCCAAAATAACTTTAGTTCCTTTGAAAGTCAAGTCCAACCTCTTTGTTTTAAAGATCAATTAATCAGTCAACTATTTGCCTCAGGTGCTCAAGTGACCTTGGACAGGTACATTAATTGCTCTGGACCTCAGTTTTCTCATCTCTAAAATGAAAGGATTGAATTAGAGAGTTCCTTTCTACTTTAAAGCTTATGATTCTAAGCTCATACTATTAGTTGTTAGGTTCCAGAATCACACTCAGAGATTTCAATTAAGGGTATGTTTTCTCTTAGCTAACAGTTTTTTAAAAATCTGTAGATGATGAGGTTGGACTAGATGACCTTTAATGATCCCTTCCCATTTTTCTAATGAAGTGATTTGCCCCAGATCAGGCAAGTGATTAAGTGATGGAGTAGGGATTTGAACTCAAATCCTTTGATTCCAAGTATATTATTCTTTCCATTAAATTTCCTTGAAGAACCACCATAGTATGCTCTACTCTACATAGTATGTACTACTCAATAATTTGTATTCCTTCACTGCTTAAATAATTATTGAAGAGTTTTTATTCTATATATTTTCTATATTTATTCTATATATAAATTCTATATATCTATATATCTATAAATATAAAAATTCTATATATAAAATTTTCTATATTTATTCTATACACACATACACACACACACACACACACACACACACACATTAAACCCTTACCTTCTGACTTGGAGTCAATACTGTGTATTGGTTCCAAGGCAGAAGAGTGGTAAAGGCTAGGCAATGGGGGTCAAGTGACTTGCCCAGGGTCACACAGCTGGGAAGTGTCTGAGGCCACATTTGAACCTAGGACCTCCCATCTCTAGGCCTGACTCTCAATCCACTGTGCTACCCAGCTGCCCCCTTTATTCTATATTTTTTATTTTATTAAGGATCCCTAAAGAGTTTGCAAACCATCAAACAGGAACCACTGTACTAGAGAATGTCAAGCTAGGGGCAAAAATGTTTGGGGAACTGAAACCAGTTCAATCTGATAATCATTGTGATTGGGTGGTATGTTACAAAATAGCTTCACTAATCAAATTCTTTTGGTGACTTCCAACAAATCCAATTAAGACTTTTTGTAACAAGTAGAGGAAGACAAAGAAAGTGAGTTGAGTTCAGACTCACTTTTTTTCAAACTTTTTAAAGTAGCCTCATCTTTTTCAATGATAAAGCTATTGAAACACATATACACACACACACACACACACAAGTACACACAAATACACACAAATCATAAGGGGGGGCAAAGGAAAACAAAGGAAATAAAAAATGTCTGAAGTGATTGATTAAAGTTCTGGGACATAAACATGTGTGATTGATGTTCAGAAGCATCCTCTATTTTTTCTGTCTCTCTGATGGAGACCCTGCTAGGCATCTCTTCTGGACACCTGCAACACTAGGTTGAATCAACAATTATTGAATCAGAAAAAACAGGTTGAATTAAACAATTCTCTATATAGATTTGTATGTAGTAATTTTGTGTTTGTGTTATGGAAAATGAAAGGACAATTTTTAGTGTTCTCTCCTTCTAATTGAATTGTATTGACTTATATGTTTTCCTATTTACAAGCAACTAGGTGGTGGAGTAGATAGACTTTGGGGCTTAGAATCAGGAAAATGTTTCAAATATTGTCTCAGATGTTGACTGCTTGTGCTTCCCTTAGCTAGTCCCTTTACCTCCTACAATTTCAGTTTTCTCATCTGTAAAAGGGGGTGTGAGGATTATCAAATGAGATAACATTTGTAAAGTGCTTTGCAAAGGCTAAAAGGCTTAAGAAGAAAGAAAAATGAAAGAAAGGAAGGAAGGAAGGAAGGAAGGAAGGAAGGAAGGAAGGAAGGAAGGAAGGAAGGAAGGAAGGAAGGAAGGAAGGAAGGAAGGAAGGATTATCTTCAAGGATAGAGATCAAAAGTGCTTATCACAGTGCCTTAAATATAAGTAGATGCTTATTAATTGTTTGTTCATTTACCTGGACTTTACAAATTATCCAGATCTGTTCATCTTGAGCAAGTCTTGTCTCTATCTTCTCATAAGTCTGCTACAGAGAGTTTAAGGATAGGATATGGATCTTTTCTCCCACTTCTCCTTCCTTTACTAGAGTTTGTACTGGCTTGAGAAAGTCCATTGTAAAATTTTCAGTGCAAGTATTTACATTTTATAAATTTGCAAATGCTACAAACCAGGACTTGGTTTAATATATTTGGGGGTTGGGGTGGGAGGGGAGGAATTGATTGTTTAGACTTGGGAAAGTGATGGAGAAAATGTTAATAATTTAGCAGATTAAACTCAAAAGTGTCATGTGAGTACACCCCCCCCCAAGCCTGTCACCAAATATTTACTCCCTTCCTCATATTTTTCCTCTCTTTCTATGATTCCAGAAGATATGGGATTATAGCTGAGGTGATACAATGGACAGAGTACCAGGCCTGGAGTCAAGAAGAACAGAGTTCAATTCTAGCCTCAGTTTCCTCATCTGTGAAAAGAGTTGGAGAAGAAAATGGCAAGCAACTCTAATATTTTTGTCCAGAAAACTCTAAACAGGGTCAAGAAGGGTTGGACATGACTAAAACAAATTAAAAAAAACAAACCCACAAACTCCAAGTATTTGATATTAAAGAAGGGGAAACTGAGGCCCAAGAAGGATAAGTGACTTGTCCAAGATCACAGAAAGTTAATTAGACCTGGAAAGAGCTTCAGTAATCATCTAACACAATCTACTCATTTTATAAATGAGGAAGCTGAGGTTGAGAGGTATAGTGATTTGTCCAAGGTCACACAGCTAGGAAGTGGCAGAGCCAGGAACTCTTTGAGGACAAGGCCTGTTTTTGCCTTTCCAGACATCCCCAGCATTTAGCATAATTCCTGACATAGAATAAACTCTTAATCACTCAATCAATCAGTCAACAAGCATTCATTAAGTGCCTTCTTAGTTCCAGGCACTGAGGATATAGGAATGACCCAATTCTATTTCAAAAGTTCTTATTTTCTCTTAATAAATACTTGTTGATTGATTAATTAGTTGAACCTAAGTCCTCTGACTCTAAATCAAATGCCTTTCCACTGAACTGTTTTGCCTCCTAGAGAGTACCCACCCATAGGTCATTTCCCACTCTCACCAAGCAACCCCCCCCCCCTTTTCATTCATACATTTCCTGGATGACACCCTTTACCCAAATGCTTCTGTATAATTCATAGCTTAGGATATGTTGCAGCCTGCCCACACCGGTCATGTTTCTCTTCATTGTCTTTTGGGTAATTGTCAGTTTCATTTCTTTAGAGTCAGCAGTGTTCTGTTCCCTGCATAGGGTACACACTTAGTAAATCTTTTTTGAATTTAAATAATGAAAAATTTATGTAGTTTGTTTTCCTATAATAATCTGTGGTCGGATGTAGAGATGGGGAAAGCATTCAAAAAGGCTTGAAAACTGCCTTATGCTTGCCACGATTCTATCTAGAGCTTTTAAGAATTTTCAAGACCATCCAACTTCTTCATTTCACAAATGAGGAAACTGATGTCAAGAGAGATTTTAATTTGCACAAGGTCATAGCAGTAAATTATCAAAATTGGAATCTGAGTTCAGGTCCTCCTTACTCCTGAATCCACTCTCTGTCTTCCTGTTCTTTCTTTTCCTCCTTAGCATAGTTATCACCTTTCCATGATGGGAGAAAACCTCTACCCTGGGGCTCAACTCTTCTAACTGCCTGTGTGGACCACTATTTCAGGAGGGACTATAGTTATATTTTACATCACTCCCAACTTGACTAAGCCTTTTCTTCCTTTATCACCAGATGCCTTAACTCCTTCCTTTCCAGATTGCCTTCATATGTTGTTTTTTCTACATTAGAATATCGGCTTATATTTGTACCCCCTAGCTTATCATAGGATCTGATCCACAGATAGTACTTAATAAACTTCCCCCTTCCTTCCTTCTTTGCTTCCTTGCTTCCTTGCTTCCTTGCTTCCTTGCTTCCTTCCTTCCTTCCTTCCTTCCTTCCTTCTCTCCTCTCTTTCTTTCTTCTTTTTCCATTTGTCTTCCGTCCTTCCACTTTCTTGCCTTCTTTATTATTCTTTCCTCCTCCCTCCTCCTGCTCCCCTTTCTCCTCCATTGTCATTCTTGTCTTCTTCTCCTCCTCCTCCTCCTCCTTCTTCTTCTTCTTCTTCTTCTTCTTCTCCTCCTCCTCCTCCTCCTCCTCCTTCTTCTTCTCCTTCTCTTCCTCCTTCTCCTCCTCCTCCTCTTTCTCCTCCTCCTCCTCCTCCTCCTCCTCCTCCTCCTCCTCCTCCTCCTCCTCCTCCTCCTCCTCCTCCTCCTCCTCCTCCTCCTCCTCCTCCTCCTCCTCCTCCTCCTCCTCCTCCTCCTCCTTCTCCTCCTTCTTCTTCTTCTTCTTCTTCTTCTTCTTCTTCTTCTTCTTCTTCTTCTTCTTCTTCTTCTTCTTCTTCTTCTTCTTCTTCTTCTTCTTCTTCTTCTTCTTCTTCTTCTTCTTCTTCCTCTGTTTCTCCCCCCCGTTGCTTCCTTCACCCACCCCATTTTTCTATTTTTTTAAAACCCTTACCTTCTTGGAGTCAATACTGTGTATTGGCTCCAAGGCAGAAGAGCAGTGGATGACTGGTTTTTTCTATGGGGGTTAAGTGAATTGCTCAAGGTCACACAGCTAGGAAGTATCTGAGGCCATAATAGAACCTAGGACCTCTCTAGGCCTGGCTCTCAATCCACTGAGCCACCCAGTTGCCCCCCTAATCTAACTATTTTGAATCAGTTACAAAACCAATTCTTGTCCCTTTCATTGTATCACATTGTCAATTGGCATCTTCGAGCTTCCCCTACAACACAGACCACTTTATTTGCCACAAAACACAGATTCCTATACCAAGAAGGACAACATTTTCTAGCACTAAAATGTATGCACTTACAATAAATGTTAAAAAGTATCTTTGGTTCATTCTCCTGTATGTTCTAGGCAATGGACTATCTTGCCTAACCTAGGCCCAGCTTTGGTCAAAACTAATTATTTATTTAAATACAAGTTTTAACCCAGAGGAAGAGTCTTATCTAAGGAGCCTCTTTCTAGAATTCTTCAAGTCTAGACTTATACAACAGGACTTAAGCCTGTCTCTGGGCAATCTTGTAAAGTGCATGAGGTTATTTTCAGTCTAACCATCTCTTTATTCTTCTATTCCCTTTCTCCCCCTTGCCCTTTCATACCCTACTTGGAGCCTGTACTCTCAAATTGTTCTGTCTCCTCTGTCAGAGAGGAAAGTTATTTGACTATCTCATTGGGGCCAAAAGAACCCAGAGGAGAGACCTCAAATAGAGAGTTTCCTGGTTGTCACTGAATTCCAAAATCCCCCAGTTGGAAGGGGTCTCAGGGTTCATCTATCCCAGTCTATGCTTGAACAAGTGTCCTTTCACCATCTCCAACAGGAGACCATACAAGCTTTGTTCTAAGACCTCAATAACGGGAAACCTACTATTTTCTTAAGGTAACCCATTCCATTTCTGGACAGGTAAAAATATTTAAAAAAAATAATCCCCCCTTGAAATCAAGCCTAGATCTGCCTCTTGTTACCTTCTATCCATTACTCTAAGTAGTTTTACATAATGGGGTCAAGCAGAACAGGTTTAATTGTCTTCTGTAGGACAGTTTTTTAAATACAGAATTACTATGTTATGTAGCTCCTCCTTTTCTACAGAAAAACACACCAAATACTTGAAGTCATCTCTGATATTTACCCCTTAATCTTCTCTTCTCTAGATTAACATCTCCATTTCCATCAATCTATTCCCCAATGGCATGAACCACGGACCCTCCACCATTCTAGTTTCCCACCTTTGGATGCTTTCTAGCTTATTGAAATCTTTCCTTAAATGTGGTCCTAGGAAGTGAACATGATACCCCAAATGTGGTGTGGCCAGATTAGATATTAAACAGTCAGTCAGTCAGTCAACCAATCTCTATTGTGGGACTACTATGTGCCAGGCACAGGGAGGAAGGGATGCAAAGGAAAGTGAAAGAGAGTCTGTCTTTGAGGAGTTCACAGTCTAATGCAACTAGATGTAGATATGGGGTAGCTAGATGGCATAGGGAATAGAGTGCCAGACCTGGAGTCATATACAAAAGAGAATAAGAAGATACAAGCATGGTTTAATAATTTCATTTTGGGAAATATACCCTGAATGTGTTAATGAAAACAAGCAAAAAGAGAGCTAGTTGTTTAAAGATTAAATACCTAAGAATTCAGGGAAATAGTTAAGTAAACTGTACTATGTTAATGGAATTAACTGGTATAATATAATTAAGAAACAGCATGGCAGGGGCAGCTAGGTGGCTTAGTGGATAGAGATTCAGGTCTGGAGACAGGAGGTCCTAGGTTCAAATCTGGACTCAAAAACTTCCTGGGGAAGTAATTTAACCCCAATTGACTAGCCCTTACTAATCTTCTGCCTTAGAACTGATACTTAGTATTGATTCTAAAACAGAAGGAAAGGGTTTTTTTTAAAAATGAAAGAATATGAAATACCATGGTGTAGCTGCTAGAGGACTATAACTGAAATCAGGACATGATTATTAGTCTTGCCTCTGACACATACTAGCTGGATGAGTATGGGAATGCCACTTGACCTATAACTTGCTAAAAAATCTAAAAATAAAAGTTATAGAGAAGTTGTAGATTTGTAACAGTAGAAGGAGTTTCTGCTCTGGGAGTTCCTCACAGTGACAAAATTATAGATTTGGAAACTCCCCTCATCCCAAGTTAAGACTAAAAGAAGTATGGGGAATACAAAGTCATCTGTAATACCCTTTAAGAGAAAATAGCAGAACCAGACTAACTCTAGCCATAGCAGAAGAAAAGTGAATTCAAATCAATGGACAAAGAATGAATCCTAAACTAAAGGGACTAAAGGAAAAGTTCTTATCTTTCATGTGTTAAAATTAATTATAAATAATTAATTAAAGCATATCCCACAAAATGGAATTTGGGGATCATAGAAATATCATCTTGATTGCCTTGGGGGTTATTGTTGTTGTTCACCCTTTGTTTCCCCAAAGACCAATGACCTCATAACTGCTATCTTGACTGGCAGGTGAACTGGATTTAAGTGAGGCGGAATTGTGTCAGCCTCATTCTCTCTTCCAGAGTCATCAAAGATCAATAAGAAGAAAAAAAGTAAAGATGACTAGCAATGGCCATTAAGGATGCAGTAGATGACTATGGTTTTTTCCATGTTTAACCACACTCTGAGTGCTCTACAGAGCCCATTTCTGTCACCTTTATGGCCATTGGAACAATGTTCTCATCCATCTCTTCCACCAGGGGAAGTCTTCACGTGCTTAGGGTAAACCCACCTGGAACTCTTCAAAATGAGGTCTTTCAGTAACCCTCACCTGGGATAGCTGACTGCTGAAATGGTTTCTGGAGTTGTGCCATTGTTCATGCTACAGCTACTTGGAGCCACGGATGAGTGCTAGGAGGCAGGTGAACACCAAAGAAGAAAATTAGCCCTGAAAAATGCTTGATAACGCCTCATGCCATAGGATCTTGTCTTTCCTGAATATCCTACACACCCCCTTTTTTGAGGGAAGGAAGAGTTGAAACATATTCAGATTCAAGATCAAGTATTTATAAATAATTCAACTTTAAAAGACATTTAGCCTTAACTATGCTTGCATTTTTATCATTTTAAAGAATTTATAAGAATGTTCTCTGCATACAACTAAAAGATTCTTGAAGAAAGCATAAGAAATAATTGAATATGTTTTTTTTTAACAGTTTTCTCCCCAGCAGTCCACATCTTCAAAATGCTACCAATCTTCACATTTAGTGTGGAGAAAATTTAAATGTTATACTTTATAATGAGTTATTTTAAAAAATTCCCACTCAGAGAACTAAGAATTATGAAGAATATAGAATCAACTGGCAAGAATAATTATCTAATTATTAAGCATGTAGCAGACTCTGGGCAAGGGTCTAGGACAGGAGTTCTATCCTTTTTTGCTGGGGAGGGGTGTCAAAGATTCTTTTCCTAGTCTGTTTAAGTTGATGAACTCCTCAGGATAATGATTTTGAATGCCTTTTTTAAAAAAATAAAAATTTAAAAATGTTTTAATTTTAAATAAAATCAAGTACCTAGGATTACAAAGGAAGCCAATTTTATTGAAGTGCAGCTTTGGAAAAAATGCTTTAAAAAAATTCCCAGACCTCAGATTAATGAATCTTCAATGGGGTCCTAGAGATAACAAAATAACAATGAGAGTTACATAGTATTTTAAAGTTTTCAAAGCACTTTACATATCTGATTTGACTTACCCCATGAGGTAGGTGTAATTTTTATTTCCATTTAACGTATGAGGAAACTGAGGCTGAAAGAAGTTACATAACTTGCCAGGACCTCATGAAGCTAGTAAGAATCTTAGAAGTGGGGGCAGCTAGATGGTTCAGTGGATTGAGAGCCAAGCCCAGAGATGGGAAATCTTAGACTCAAATCTGTCCTCAGACACTTCCTAGCAGTGTGATCCTGGCTAAGTCACTTAATGTCCATTGCCTGGCCTTTACTATTCTTCTGCCTTAGAACCAAAATACAGTATCAATTCCAGGACAGAAAGTAAGGGTTTAAAAAAAAAGGAGTTTATGTTGCTCTATCCACTCTGAAAGGAAATGATTTTTGAAATGATTCTGTCCTTGACTGCCCGTAGGGTAGTTATTAGGTTAAAAGGTGTGAAGAACTATGCTGAATATGAACATGATTTGAGAGGATTCACCAAGTGGTTCCACCTTTCACTGTTACTAATCCACCATTTTGGCTCTGCTCCTAGTGAATGAATATGATTATGAAAAGTGCTATATGGAGCCCCCAGGTGACTCAGTGAATAGAGAGCTAGTACTGGAGATAGGGGTTCCTAGATTCAAATCTGGCCTTAGACACTCTCTAGCTGTGTGACCCTGGACAAGTCACTTAACCCCAACTACCTAGCCCTTGCTGCTAATCTGCCTTGGAACTGATACTTAGTGTTAATACCAAGATAGTAAGAAAGAATTTAAAAAGGAAAAAATGCCATACATTTCCATTTTCATATAAAATGCTTCCCTTCATATTCACAATAACTAGAGTGACTTACTTGCCCAGGTGTACACTATGGCTAAGAAATCACTCTTTTCCCAAAGTCTATTTCCTTTCAGGATATCTGGGAGCTGTCCCAGCTGAAACTCATCTAGGGGAAGCCGGAAAGCATTAGGAAAGCATCTAGGGGAAGCCTGCCATGTGCCTATAAGATGGCAATTGTGATAAATTGTCCTGAACTCTGAAAAACTCAGATGTTCCTTATTTTCTGGGTACCAGAAATTCCCTTTGAACCCAAACCACATCTCTTTCATGCTCCTTAAACTCTTTTGGTCCTGTGCTACCAATTTATCCTTCTTATTGAGACCCTGCTTCCTCCCTTCCATTCTTTTGCTTTGCAAATGCCCGTACCTTGGGTAGCTCACCTCTGGCTCTTAGTGACCTGCCCAGGGCTTTTGGCTCCTCTGCAAAGCTGGGCTCTTTCCCTTCAACCTGGCAGTAAGTCCCTCCAGCTCTGTGATTGAGGGCTAGAGCCCACACCCAGAACTTCTAGTTCCAAAAGTCTTTCAAAATTTTTTTCTGATAATTCCTTATTTCCAAGTAATCATGGGGAAGACACTTCATATTCCTCATCTGCAAAATGGGAATGATGATATCTTCTAGTCCCTACATCATGGGGTTTCAGTGGGTCATTGCAAGTTTAAAATAATCATAAATCATTTTGCAAATTTTAAAACAACCATAAAATGCCAGTTATCAATAACAATAATAAACATTAAAGTAGCATAGCAGGTATTTATAGTTCATAATAATATGATGCCATATTATTATTAATCTTATTAGAATGGCCCAGTGAAGTGGAGAGAGAGCAAGATTCCTAGCCAAGAAGTCCAAGGTTCAAGCCTTGCCTCTGATATATAGGGCTATGTGAATGAAAAAGACACTTAATATCTTAGTGCAAATAAGGAAAATTACTCATCTATCAGCTTTGTCCCACCTAGAAGAAATGTTGGTGGGATGTGTATTTATAGTAGCTGCTTTGCTCTTTCTGGGATGAAGATAGTAGAGGGGAGAGTGTGATTCCAGTCGAGGGGGATGTGCTTGTACTTGTATTCTTGCTAGATCTTCTCAAGAAATATCCTTTTAAGGGGCAGCTAAGTAGCTCAGTGGATTGAGAGCCAGGCCTGGAGATGAGAGGTCCTGGCCTTAGACATGTCCTAGCTGTGTGACCCTAGGCAAGTCATTTAACCCTCTTTGGCTACCCCTTACTGTTCTGCCTTGGAACCAAAACACAGTACTGATTCTAAGACATAAAGTAAGGGTTAAAAAAATAACCTTTTATAAAACTAGTTTTTGAGGCTGGTAGGTAGATGCTTACTACTTGTGCGACCCTGGAAAAGTCATTTAACTATAATTGCCTAGCCCTTGCTGCTCTTCTGCCTTAGAAGTTATACAAAGAAAGAAGAAAAAGGTTTAAAAATACAAAAAATCGAATTACTAATGAATGATTTTGAAGCCATGTCAACTAATTAAACTGATAATGGAGCAGTAATCACTGGGATCACTGATAGCCAGGAGATATTAACTGGAACAATTTTGGTTGTACATCATGGAATTGGGGATGGCGCTAATGGCCATCAAAGAGGGAAGGTATAGCAGGTCATGCTATGGTGCATGTGTGAGTTGGGAGTGTAAGTCAAGAGCCTTATCACATGATTTCTTATTTTGAACCAAGGCTTATTGAGGGAAGTATCTGTTGGTAGCAGGACAGGAGAGAATACAAGAGGAAAGAATAAATAGCTATTTCTCTTTAACCTTAAATCTTTTCTTGATAAATATCACTCACTTATCTCTACTACAGACCTCTTCAATAGTGTTCTTTGCTCTCATTCCCATCCCATCTCCTCACAGCCTTATTACAGGCCCTTTTTAACCTAGAGTCCCTAACTCACTCCACCTCCTGTGAAAAATGTCCAGCATTACCTGAGTCTGAATTTCTTCTGAACAAAGATGGATCTTACCTCTGCTTTTGGTTTATCAAAATGTCCTATGAATACTTATGTATGTATACAATACAACTTTTCCTACAGAGTTTAAATGAAAGAAAAAGAAATAGAGGGAGATAGGCAGAAGCCTTGTTATCCTTCTCTGTTTCCCCAAGGTTGCTCACTTCTTACCATAAAAGTGAAGATGCTTGGTGCTTCAGAAGTGGCTGTTCAGTCATTTCAGTCCCGTCCAACTCTTTGTGACCCCCATTTGGAGTTTTCTTGGCAAATATCATGAGTGGGTTGCCATTTCCAGCTCATTTTACATATGAGGAAACTGAGGCAAACAGGGTTAAATAACTTAAAGTCACTCACAGTATCTGAGTCTAGATTGGAATAACAAAAATTCCCCCAAGGTTGCTCACTTCTTACCATAAAAGTAAAGGTGGTTGGTGCCTTAGAGGTGACTGTTCAGTTGTTTCAGTCCTGTCCAACTCTTTGTGACCCCCATTTGGAGTTTTCTTGGCAAATATCATGAGTAGTTTGCCATTTCCAGCTCATTTTACAGATGAGAAAACTGAGGCAGATAGGGTTAAGTGACTTAAGGTCACCTATAGTGTCTGAGTCCAGATTGAAACAACAAAAAATATCCCAACGTTGCTCACTTCTTCCTCAGATGTCATACATTAAAATAGAGATAGTTGCCTCAGAGGTACTCTTAGATGAATGATATGGGCTTTGGCATCACTGTGAGCTCATCATGTTGAACTCAGGTGAGTGCCCCAGGTTGTGTCCCAGCCCCAGCCCTATTCTGGGTCTCCTGTTTGTAATGGATAAATGATCTCAGCTTGAACAAAGAGATTTGTGGCTGTTCATCTGAAGTTGAGGCAGGAATCATCCAAGACCACTCCCAGAATATAATGTGTTTAGCTTCGGGGCAATAACACAGTCTTAAGATATCCTGGAACCAAAGACTCCCCCCACCCCCCACTTCCTGACGAATGTTTTCAGAGGGCAGAGTGATAAGCAGGGCACAAAAACAGAAACCAGAAGAGCGTAGCCAGTAAGTCTAACCACCACCGACACGCTGCTTAGCCATGTCCAGGAGTCCTATTTGGCTCTTCCTCTCCTTTACTCCTTGCATGCAATCCTTCTACAATCACAGAATTGTGTTGACAGTCTGGCAATATACACCAACTGCTTCCTTCCCTTTAATATCTTGGCTAACGTAGTGCAGGGCAATTATTGAGCTCCCTGCCCTGATTTTGTCCTTCCATTTGTCATTTCTTCTGCTGTGCTGCAAAGTGCTTCCTGCTGCCCACAGGTGTGCCCAGACCAATGAGTCCCTTTTCAAGAAATCCTTGGTCACCCTCAAACACACCCAGGCACAACCTCCTTGATCCTTAATCCAAATGGCAAGTTCTGAAGGAGAAATACCAAACGTGTACAATGGGATGCTGGAGGCACTAGCCCAACACCATGGGGAGTTTGCATGGTCCTTTCAGGGTCTCAATTGTGCAGCCCAACAAGGTTTTGATTTGGCAATTCCTAGCACCACTGAAGCCGGAACAAATGGCCCAGTCACCAGATCCCAGCTGTTGACTCCATGGGCTACAACTTTGATAAGAAGTGGGAAAAGTTAACTGATGGCAGTCTGTTTTTACATACCATTTTCCTATCAGATTTTGATGTTTCCTGCACTTTTTGTTGTCCTATGGAGAGCAGGGGTGTGCTGGAGCTAGCTTAAAACCAGAAAACCCTTTAATTTCCAATGTGATCCTTTACACCTCATAAATAGGCAAAGACTACAAAGCAGGGATTGATTTATTGTTTTGTTGATTATATAAACTTAAGAAGGTGATAATGAAAGTGTTAGTGATAAAGCAAAATAAGGTATTGATTCCAAGGCAGAAGAGCAGTAAGGGAGGAGCCATCGTAAATGACTTTCCCAGGGTCACACAGATAGGAGTTGTCTGAGGTCAAATTTGAACCCAGGACCTCCTGACTGCAGGCCTGGTACTCTATCCACTGAGCTGCCTAGCTGCCCCACATTCCATATTTTTCTAGCTTTTGTTGTTGTTGATTCCTTTGTGAGAATGTAAGTTTTTTAAGCAGGTGCTATCTTCCTGTTTTTGTTTGTTTGTTTGTTTGTTTGGGATCCCCAGTGCTTGCCACATAATAAGTGCATAATACATGTTTATTGAATTGCCTTGTTTGGAAGGAGTTCAGAAAGGAAAGCAAACAGGATCATTCTTCCTGGGTGCTGAGAGCACCAATCTGGTTTATGCTTCCTCCTGGTGGCTACCTTTCCTTTCCCTATGCCTTCCATAGCAACAGTTGATTCTTCAGCAGTATAGAAATACCTTAATCATTCTGGAGTGTATTTGCTCACTGTGAGTTCTACTTCAACCTTCTCTCTCTTTCTATGGCCCCTGATCTCTACTACAACTTGCCTCAGGCACAAAAATTCTAAAAGCAGATATGCCAGTTTGGGATGCTCATCCCTGGGGCTGGTAAGGTGGAGGACTGAGGAGATCCTCCCTGACAAGAAGCATATCTGGGTTTTTACACTAATAGGACTCCACAGTCACCTACCTTTTTTCACCCTGATTCCCAATAAAAATCTATTTCTAGCTCACAAGAGGCACCATCAATATTAGGTAAGTTGGAGGGTATCAGGGAGAGAGTCTCAAATCTCATTCCAGCAAGGGCTAAAAGAAAATATCTTTAAAAAATTTTTTAAATTAATTAATTTAACTAAAAAGGTTTTAATTAATTTTAAATTTAATTTAAACATTTTAAAAAGATATTTTATTTTCCCAATTATATTTATAACAATTTTCCACCTCCATTTTATAAAGTTATAAGATCTAAATTGTCTTCCTCCCTCCCTCCTTTCCTTCCTTCCCTCCCCTTCTCTGGAAAGGATAAGCAATTTGATCTGGGTTATACATGTATTGTCATGCAAAACATATTTCCATATTGTTCATTGTTGTAAAAGACACTTGTATAGAACCAAAACCCCAAAATAAAAACACAAATAATATAAAGTGAAAAAATCATATTGCTGAGAGTAGCTAAGTCTTTCACAGTTGATCATTCATTCTATAATATTGTTGTTATTATATACAATGTCCTCCTGGTTCTGCTTATTTCACTCTGTATTGTAACAAGGGAATCACTTTAAAAGACTGATATATATTAATTTAAGGTCGCCAAGGAATCAGCTATGTAATTCCTAAATAAAAAACTCAAGTCAGCCGTCAGCCTTTTTTGGAGTTTAATTACAATAGGAGTAAGAAGGGAATTAGAGATAGAGAGAGAGAAAAAGGGAGAGAAGGGAATAGGGCTTAAATACCCCTTCTGTTTAGGCTGGGCCAAAAGGCCCAAGCCCTTAGATAGCTGGGGCAAAGAAAAGAGATCAGTCCCTATTACTCACGTGACCAAAATGGAGAAACAGTCTCAGAGGCCCCCACCTTCAGCTTCCTTCAGAGCAAGCTTCCTCAGAGCCCAGGAACCATACCGACCAAAACTCCTCTACCTCCCTCTGGAGTCTTCAGACCCCCTATCTTTAAGGAAAACATCCGAGTTCCTCCCCTCAGTTCTCCCATCTACCAATCACTGTACATCAATTTCCCTGTGCCAATGGAGGCTCTAGCTTAACCCAGGACCACCCAGAGGTTTCTGGCTTTTGCACATGTCTGTTGAAGGTCATATTTTCAAATGATTAAATCTTTACTCCTTTGCTACAGCCCTTTCTAAATCCTGTTAACTTGAGTATGGTAGAGATTGGAATAATTAAATTTTGATCTAGGCTGCAGCCCTTACTCAATCCTATTAGGACTGAATAGGGTGGAGATTGATTCCAAGTATCTCCATTGTATCAATTCTAAAATCAATCAAGACTCAAAGAAATTCCTGTTCTATGCTTAAGCATAGGTCAAAGTCCTTTCCATTGTTCAGCAAAGGGTTTCTGTTCTAAAGTAATCTTAAGAAGGGAAGAGAAGGAACCTCCCATGCCAATGGGGTTCCCATTCCAATAGACTATCAGTAAGAAATTTTCCAAGTATGAAATATCCCAATGGTGAAATTTCCAACATTTATAAGTCTAAGGAAATTTGAGGTTTACAGTATCAGTTCATAGAGGTCTTTCCAACATTTTCTGAAGTCATCCTGTTCATCATTTCTTATAGCACAATAGTATTTCATCCCCATGTACCATCATATATCACAGTTTGTTCATCCATTCCCTAATTGATGGACATCTCCTCAATTTCCAATTCTTTGTCACCACAAAAAGAACTGCTATAAATATTTTTGTACACATAGGTCTTCCCTCCCCTACCTTTTCAAATCTCTTTGGGATATAGAGCTAGTAGTGGTGTTACTGGACCAAAGGGTATGTACAGTTTTATAGCCTTTTGGGCAAAATTCCAAATTGCCCTCTAAACTGATTGGATCAGTAAGGAGAAATCTTGAATGCATTTCCCTGCCTAAATATTATTTTATGTGACATTTTATTTTCTTAATATTACTAATACTATATTCAATTTGGAGGTGTTATGGGCTTGAGTCTTTTGTGGCTTGCCTGGAAATTTGATTACCATTTGGTTTGATGTCTTTTCTATAGGGAAAGTATTCTGAGTTCCAAATAACTGATTTGTAAATCAATTTTTGGATTACAGGTTAACTTCCTCCTAAGCTAGGCAGAGACTACAACTTAACCACAGGAACCATAAATTGAAATAATGCCTAGAGCTTTGCAAGGAAAGTTAATAACATTAGAAGCTGCAAACAAGATCCTATAAAAAACTAAAAACAAAACCCAAAACACCCACAAGTAAACTATTTTCATATGCTTGACATCATCTTGCATGCCTGAAGTCATGTGAAATAACTGCCTCCCTAGGTCAACATTCCAGTTGATGTTAGGAATATGCTTCTTTTCTTGTTGAAGTCATACTTATTTTTATTGACTTTTGGTGTATTTTAAACTTTTTATGAGTTGATCTTTTAATTTAAATATGATTGGAAAAAATTACAAACTGTTAACAATCACATGAAAGATTGCTTTAATTACTAACAACAAAAGAAAAACAATCAAAATAACTCAGAAGTGTCAACTAACTTCCAGCAAATTGACAAGGATGACGAAAGATGGGGAGAATCAATTTGGATGGGTTGAGAAAAGACAGGCATACTAATGCACTATTAGTGGAACTGTAAATTCATTCAACCATGCTAGAAACAATTTACAAATAAGTAATATTAAAGCAAAATTATAGTTGGATCCCTTTTGGGAAATTAGTCCTTTTAATAACTCCAAACTTCTCTTTGTTAGAAGAACTCATCTCATCCTTTCCCCTCCCACTTCTGTGCATTGACAATGGTTGGTTCTCATGTACAGAAGGTACTTTTTCAATATTTCAGTCTATAGAAATTCTTTTGTTTCTTCAAAGGTCAGTTCAAGTAATACCTCACCTATGAAGCCTTCCTTGACGGTCTCAACTAAAAGTAGTCTCTCCTTTCTACCATTTCTCATAGCATTTTGTCTGGACTTTTTCCTGGCACTTATCAATTCTCCATTATATCTGTAACATTATGAGGATCTACTTTCTTCCTATCCCCAACTCATGAGATGGTACCTCAAGATGATGGCTACTCCAGATTCTGGGTACTTTGTAGGTCTATACTCATAAAACTATATTTCATCAGCCTCAGTTGGTATGTTTGTCTTTCAGGAGCCAACCAAAGGACAAAATTACATCTTGTGTAAACAAAACAAAAAAATCTGGTGAAAGGGTGAAGTAGGATAAGTAACAGTAAAATATCTTCTCCATGAACATAGGCCATCCTCTCCCACAAATACGGAGTACATACACAGTGATAACAGAGGAAGGGGCATACACCTAGGGAACACATATGGCTAATGTGTAGGCAAGGTGGGCAATCAACATGTAATGAAATGCTAATACTGTCAAAGTGTTCTCATTGATTTTGGTCTACCATCTTTGATGCTATCCCACTGCATGTTGTGCAGGAAGCATGTGGACTGTCTTCCCCTGTTTTCAAAGCAAAGATATATCAAGAAATCTCTCTAGAAGATTCTGTCTTGTACTCTTGACCTTGGAATTACCTTTGAGGTAATTCTGAAAGTTAGCAATATCCTGGAAATGTTTTTCCCCTTTCTCTGCTAGAAGGCTAGATGTCTCAGTAATTCAGAATTGCCCCCTTTTCTATACTGATGGTTGGGGGTTCAGTAAGCCATGTCCTTGAATCTCCTCAACCAAGGTACAAGCACATGCTTCCTACACACATATTCTTCTTTTGTAATATGCAAATGATTATGGAGGGGAAGAGAAATCACCCCCCTACACTTAGACTTTGAAGGAGATACAAGGGAAAAGGTGATGATTAAGCCCCAAAAGCTGAGTCTGAGATTTGATTTTCCTAGAGTGTGGTGTTGGCATGATTGAAAATTTTTTTTTATTTATTTAATTTAGAATATTTTTCCATGGTTACATGATTCATGCTCTTTCCCTCCCCTCTTCCCTCCCCCCTCCCATAGCCAACGCGCAATTCAACTGGGTTTTACAAGTATCATTGATTAGGACCTATTCCATATTATTGATATTTGCATAAGGGTGATCTTTAGAGTCTATATCCCCAATCATATCCGCATCGAACCATGTGATCAAGCAGTTATTTTTCTAATGCATTTCTGCTCCCACAGTTCTTTCTCTGGATGTGGAGAGCATTCCTTCTCATAAATTCCTCTGGATTGTCCTGGATCATTGCACTGCTAATAGTAGAAAAGCCTATTACATTCAATTGTGCCACAGTGTATCAGTCTCTGTGTACAACTTCTGGTTCCGCTCCTTTCACTCTGCATCACTTCCTGGAGGTTATTCTAGTTCACATGGAATTCCTCCAGTTCATTATTCCTTTGAGCACAATAGTATTCCATCACCAACATATACCATAATTTGTTCAGCCATTCCCCAATTGATAGATAAGCCCTCATTTTCTAATTTTTTGCAACCACAAAGAACATGGCTATGAATATTTTTGTACACATGTTTTTCCTTATTATGTCTTTGGGGTACAAATCCAACAGTGGTATGGCTGGATCAAAGGGCAGGCAGTCATTTAAAACCATTTGGGCATAATTCCAAATTATTGGCATGCTTTTTAAAGATCAAGTGGTATGTCTAATCCTTCATCAGACCATAGAAGTGCCTCTGTTCACCAGCTGATTTTTTTTCATGGCCAGCACCCTCTAATCCTATTGGCTTGACTTGATGAATTTCTTCAACTTGAACCACTAATATAATAATAGTCCATAGTCTATTATATTACCAGGTTGTTTAGGAAAACTCCCCAATTTGATCAGGGATTTTCCTTGGCCTATTTCCTTTTAGATATCATACTTATTTGTCTAAGTGGCCATATTATCCCGTTAGACTTGTCTGTTCCTTGAGGGTAAGAATCATTGTTTTTGTCATCTTCGGATTCCTAGAAAAATGCATTGCACATAAAAAGATTAAAAACTTGAGATATAAGAGACCTCAAAGATCAATTAGACCAAACTCCTTATTTTGCAGATGAGGAATCTGAAGCCCAGGGAGGTTAATGACTTGCCCAAGGTCAGCCAGTCAACAAGTACTTATTAAGTCCTTTCTATATTCCAAGTATTGTGCTAAGTGCTTAGGATACAAAGAATGACAAAAGCAAACAAAAACATTCACTCCCTTCAGAGAAAACACATTCTAAAGATTTACCTAGGTCAGGGATCCCCAAACTTTTTACACAGGGGGCCAGTTCACTGTCCCTCATACTGTTGGAGGGCAGGACTATAAAAACTTAATCCTAACCCTAATCAGGCAGCAGTACACATAGTGCGGAATCCCTTCCTCCAGATCTCTGCTCACCATGCTGATGTCTTCCATTGTGCAACCACATAATCCTTTGTGTGGTGCCTCCTAAGGCACAAAGGATTATGTCACTGGAAGTAGTACTGAATGAGTGATGCCAAGCTTTGCAGCACTGCCATATACAATGCTCCTCTCATCACCAACGAAAGAGATGCCCCTTCAGGAAGTGTGGTGGAGGCTGGATACATGGCCTTAGGGGGCCACATGTGGCCTGAAGGTTGTAGTTTGGGGACCCCTGACTTAGGTAGTAAGTGTCAGAGGTAGAGCTGGATTTGACCTGAGAACCATTACTCTTTCCATTGAACCTAACTGCCTTCTATAGAAGAAACTGAAGGAATATTTATTGAATTACTCAATTGGAAACATGGGCAAAGATCTCAAAGCACAAGAAATGATAGAGGAATTGTAATTTGTAGCCAAGGATAGAAGAACCAAAGAACCTTACTTTTTTTTTGTTGTTGAACCTTATACATATCAAAGGAATTTTCTTCTTATTATCTTCATTGGGTCAACAACTCAACCTTATGGAAATTCAATTAAGTATTAACTTTGTACTCTGGTGTATAACAAGGCACATTGAGTTGTGTAATATGTATTCCAGAAGTTCATCACAACCCAGAGAGACTTTAACAGTGAATAGGACTTTTTTTTTTCCAGATTGTCTTAGACAAAAATTCTGCTCTTATGTCTTATTGTAATGTGGAGCTAATTGTCCCTGGCTTTTCAAAGGCTGGATCAAAGAAGCACAAATTCTGGGAGGGACTAGGAAAGGTTTGGGGTGATTATTATAAGGGTTCTTATATCAGAGCACCAGCCCAGCTCAGTGTAGATATTCTCATTACCAGGCAGTTGACCATGAGGTGATGGAATACTTTGACTGCAACAACTTTATCAAAATCAAGTCCAAGACGATGTCATTTATGGCTCTTACTATCCAAGAAAGGTTACATAAGAGGGTGTCTTGGACAAAAGGCATATAGCTTTGTAAGGTCTGGCCCCAGGTGAGAGATCTGTGATTTGGCTTTCCAGTAGCATCACACAGATAGTAAATTTCTAAGGTCTTATTTGAACTCAGATGTTCCAATTCTAAGCCTGGAGGAGTTATCTCCTCTGCCACCTAGTGCCCCTCCACAATGTCTGTTGTCTTTTGGCTGGGTGTGGCAGCATTAGCGATAATGAATGGGAAACAACTTTTGTTTTCAACTTGTGGCTCAGGCTTCACAGAAAAACTGCTCCACCTTTTTCTGGCTTGGCTTTATTTTATACCTTCATGGTTACATATGTCCTTGGCACATAGTTTAATTTTTCAACATATATGTTTCCTTACAGATATTTGAATGTCACACACTAACTTTTAACAAGTTGTTTAATTAACATTATATGATTATCCTGGGGTGTATGCATGCTCAGGGAGGGGTAATATCTCTGGTATGGAGGGCTTGTAATGCCCTTCTAGGGCAGCTCTCCAGCCACTGACCCTCACCTGACACCCAGTTCTCACTTGTGGCTCCTAGTAGCTGCTAGCATGCGGCAGCGGCCACACCCCGGGCAATGGCTTCGACAGGCTGGCTAAACCTTGTGAGGATAGCCATCGGGTGATGTCGACCCCTAGTGAACTAGGGCTTTGCTCACCCAGCATGTGAAGACTGCTTTGGCGGAACAGGAAGAAACCAACAAGAAGGTTCAATGGCTGAGATGGCGATGCAGCAAGGCACTGTGGAGTGCTTAGGGCATGATGGAGCACAAAAGACAACACGGCCATCCAATGCAGCTGAGGAAGTCTCCAGGTGTAACGACTTTTCGTGCCACTGGACCCAGGCTTTCAATGCTGAGAGAGTGGGACTGTCTCTGTGCATCGACTCTTCCACTTAAATCTTCATGCACAGGTGTCTTTGTGCACAAAAACGCACAAAGACAATCATCATCCTCGGTTCGAGAGACAACCAACATATGATTATCCTACATACTATGCTGCTATAGATTCTGACAACAAATGCAAAGTTTTTACAGAAGAGAAATGTTTTCTCATCACAGGCATTGTAACTAGAGGCCAGTTCTTCATTAACCTGTGAGGCGCTTGGACTTGCGGATAAGCTAAGAATAATTATTGTTACTTTAATAAACTTTCATAATCAATCAAGATTTCTTAGGAGATAATCAACAAAAACACTGTTGCCAAGTTGAGGGGTCAAAGGATAAGAAAAAATAGCCCAGTTTTAGGTATTTTTTTAATATCAGGCTTTCATTTTTCTAATGTTTCACTAAGGTATCTAAGATGTATTGCCTAGGCTTCAGTTAGCACAACAAATTAGTGAAATATAAGTATCAGTCTCTACCTGAAGGGTAATTAATATGCCTGTCATCCCTGGCTTGTAGTGGAGGTGGAGAATCTAACTGCAGTTTCATTAGAGATTTTTGAATGTAGGAAAGGGGGGTCTCATCTAAGTGGGTACATAAGAATCTTTAGGTTTAATTTTCTGAGTATGATCTTTTGGCAATATTCTCGGGGGATAAAGTGGAACATTGATTTTAACCTTGCAGGCATTTTGTTCTCATCTATTTTCTCCTGGAGAAAAATTCCAATAATAAGGGATGTTAGGGAGAGAAATCACATGGGGGGGGGGGCTGAGTGGGTGTTTCTATCCTTCCTGGGGGACCACTTTACAATCCCCAGTTTCCACATGTGACCACGTCAAACAAAGTGGCTTTGATGGCTCCTGGCAACCTAGCTGTCTAGTCCTTCCACCAATGCAGTCAAAAATTTATTTATTTATTTATTTATTTAAAGCCTTACCTTCTGCTTTAGAATCATTACTAAGTATTGGGTGCAAAGTAGAAGACATGAAAGGCATAGGCAATGGGAGTTAAATTACTTGCCTAGAGGTACACAGCTAGGAAGGATCTGAAGCCAAATTTGAACCCAGGACTTCCCATCTCCAGGACTGGCTCTTTAGGCAGGAAGCCACCTTGCTACTCCTAGCCTAACACTTTATAATCTTGGAGAGTTGCTTAGATTATGGAGTGGTTGGGTGACTTGCCAGTATCTATCAAAGGTGGAATTGAAATCAAATCTCTTTAACTTGAGTCCAGTTCTCTAGTTACTGAGCCATGTTGTCTCATATGTCCTTAAACAAACAAAAAAACCCATTTTGTTCTTTGTTTTATATCTTCTGTTCTTTCTGGCCTTCGGGAAGGGAATTGGGAAGCCGGGTCTAAGTCAGTCCATTTAAGGAAGGGCATAGAAGGGAAGTTTATGATTGGGCCCAGGAGCTAAGCAGGTGGTAATATAGAAAAGAGAAAGGTTGAATGGTATTTCTCCAGGAATGTGGATTTTTGGAGACATTTGTGGCTTGGCATCCTGGTCCTCTTCCTTCTTTTCAAATGTAATTTGAAAGTACTTTTAAATTCCTTCTACTTCTTGCCATAGTTCCTAATAATACCTTATTCTTAGAGGCTTTATGGAATAATATTGAAGCAATGAAACTGAGTGTGTAGGAAAAATAGCAAGAACTAACTTTATTATAAAAACATGAGTCTGGCTCAGAGACAGTCAATCAACCTGTGTTTGCTTAGTGTCTACTAGATGCTGGCCTTTGAGCCAGGCACTGGAGAAACTCAGACCAAAATTAGTAAATTAAATAGAATAGTTACACTGTCAAGTGCATATATTGAGCACCTATTATTCCCAGGATAATTCATTCCTCTAATAACCAATCATTAGGCCTACTCTGTGCAAAGCACTGGGCAAGGTGATTTAGAGAGAGACAAAAGCAACAGAAGACAAGATACCACAAGGGTAGCTTTCTCTGTCTTTCTATATTTTAGGCTTCTTTATTTAGACTCTAAGGTGAGCCTGCTAGATCAATAGTGGGAGAAGGCCAAGATGGCAAAATGGAAGTTATAAGATCATAGATTTAGAACCAGAGCTCATCTTTCAAGTCTTCTCATATGTGACTCTTCTTTTCATTCACTCTTTAGTCTGGAAAAACTGAATTTCTTGTTGTTTCTTTTCTATAGCACTCCATCTGTTCCATCTGCCTGGAATCTACTCCCTTTCTCTTGGGGAAGACAGGGTGCTCAGTGCTCAGATATGAAGCCAAGAATGGAGATGGAGAGTCTTAGGTTCAAATTTGGCTTCAGATACTGTTTACCTGTGTGACCCTGGAAGAGTCACTTAACTCTGTTTGCCTCAGTTTCCTCATATGTAAAATGAGCTAGAGAAGAAAATTACAAAATACTCCAATATAATTTCCAAGAAAACCCCCCCAAAAAACAGGATCACAAAGACAGGTATGACTGAACCACAACAATGGAAGACTATCTCATATACATAGTTTCCCCATTAGAATGTAAGCTTCCTGAGGGCAAGGATTCTTTTAGTCTTCGTATCACCAGTGCTTAGCATAATATCCAGGATCAAATAGGTCTTTATAAATATTTGTTGATTGGTTGAAAGAGGTCATTTAATACAATCTAAACATTTTACTAATTAGGAAATTGAGATGGAGAGAGATGAGGTTTCTTGTGCAAGGTCACACAAGTAGTAGGGGGAGACATTTGAATTGAGGGTTCCAATTCCAAAGGTTTCAAGGTCTCTCCTAGGTCATATATTCATTTAAAGAATATTACCTTCCATCTTAGAATTAATATTGTGTTTTGATTCTAAGGGCTAGGCAAATGGGAGTTAAATGACTTTTTCAGAGTTACACAGCTAGGAAACATCTGAGGCCAGATATGAACCCAGAACCTCCTGTTTCTTGGCTTGACTGTCAATCCACTGAGCCACCCAGCTGCTCTCACCATAGATTCCTTATTTATTTTTTCCCCTCTCTAATTCATTCCCATCACATGCCAACTCTTCATTTGGTAGAGAATGTGTTCTAGTCACTCTCTTCTCCTTCCATTGTAGCACCCCAGAATTATTATTATCCTGGTTGTCTAGGAAAAAGGGGAATGAAGTACCCATCAGGTCATTTCATGGATTAATCCTTTTTGCAATCAAGTCAATGAAAGGCTTAGTGCTCATGATTGATGAATAGCCACTGCTCTTCAACATTAATATTTATTAGTTGGTCAGGACTATGGGCTCTTTGTATTGTGAATCACTGTGAACATATAGCTTGCTACATTATAATTTCATAAAGATTATTATTTGGTACATGGATATTTTCATAATCACATGCTTTAGTTACTCTAAAAGTACTCATGAGTTGGGCCTTCATAAACAGGCCATTAGCTCAGTTGTCAGCATTTCTACAAAGGCAACGTTTAGCCAATAATACTGCATCACAGAACTGAATGAGTTATTAGAATTCATGAGGAGAAAACATGGATTCAGTGAGATAGCAATTAATTAGTACAGACTATTTTGCTGCTGCTCTCTCTAGAGACAGTATAGCATAATGCCTTTATTATAGAATCATAAAGGAGACTAGGAGTCTCATAGTTAGTCCTCTGTATTTCTTGTTATTTGTCTTCCTCCCTTCCTAGCTTCCTTCCCTCCCTCCCTCCTTCCTTCCTTCCTTCCTTCCTTCCTTCCTTCCTTCCTTCCTTCCTTCCTTCCTTCCTTCCTTCCTTCCTTCCTTCCTTCCCTCCCTCCTTCCCTCCCTCCTTCCTTCCTTCCTTCCTTCCTTCCTTCCTTCCTTCCTTCCTTCCTTCCTTCCTTCCTTCCTTCCTTCCTTCCTTCCTTCCTTCCTTCCTTCCTTCCTTCCTTCCTTCCTTTCTTCCTTCCTTCCTCCCTTCCTGCCTTCCTGCCTTCCTGCCTTCCTGCCTTCCTGCCTTCCTTCCTGCCTTCCTCTTTTTTTTCTGTATGTCTCTGTCTATTTCTCTTTCTGTCTCTCATAGGGCTGTTATACTAGTTTACAAATGAGGTAGTATATGTGAAGTGCTTTACAAACCTTAGAGTGCTCTGTAAATGTTCCCTCTCATGATTATTCTGCATCCTCAATGTGAAGTCCAGTCTCTTGTCCCATATCTATTTGCCCATCCTTTTCCCCCATTCTGACTTTACTGGCTTCCATACTCAGCTTTGATTCTTTTGTCTGACACTTGACTGTTTCACTAGCTACTGATTCTTTGTCACCTGACTGTCCATTGTTCCTGATCTGCAAATCACTAGTTCTGAATATCCTGCGCCATCTAAGTTTTCCATGGGATGTTTCCAAGCTGTTAAAAGTTACTGGAGAAAAATCACATCAAGCTAATTTTGCCTCTTATAAATTTGTGTCATATAAAATAACTGCTGGGCTATTGCTACTATAAGACTAGCCTTTCTCTACACCTTCATTTAAGCTCCTAACCTGTTATTCTGGCCTCTGGAGCTCTCCTTGGCCCCCTTCCTTAGCTATAGTTTTCACAGATTGGCCTCACTTTTTTTCTGAAGAGATTGAGGGTATTCTGGTAAGTTCCCTCTGCCATTCTTCATATCTTTTCAGGATCATTATTCAGACTCAGCCTTGTCTTCTCTTCTTTCCTTATAGCCACAGAAGTAGAGCTAGCTCTATTCATTATCCAGGATGATCCCTCCACACCTGCCCTAGAACCCATTCCCTCTTTTCTTCTCCAGGAACTTGCTCCATCATCATCTTATCTGTCTCCTACATCTCATTAAAGTGACTCAACTAAAGTCACATAGTGAATTATTACCTAAGAGGTATAACACCCAGTTTTTAACCAATAAAAGATCTGAAGCCATTTCCCTAAGAATAACATTGTTTATTAATGGGATATGCTGTCCATGAACAAGGAATGGATATTTGTATCTGTCTCTCATGCAAAAGATGCTCAGTGATTCTCTTTTATAGGAAACTGTACCCTCTTTCTGATTGTCCCAATAGTTCTACACTTTTGGACCATCCCTGACAATCTCACCTGGTGGATATTTCATAAGAGGAGGTGGATTTAGAGGTCACAACTCTTCCCTCATGGCTTCATCATAAGGGAGGTGTTTCTTTTCCCAAAAGAGAGAGACACTAGACCCACCCTGCTTTAGACTGTTTTAGGAGAGATTTTTTAAAGATAAGGGCTTTGAATAAAAGACAAAAGGTCCCAGTCTAGTTTCAATGCCTGGAATATTTTAGTGTGACCTTCAAAGGCCAAGGGGCTTGGGAAAGTTAATGATTTTCCTCAGAAATATTACTAATAAATCTTGCAATTCACCATTAATTTTTCTCAATGGAAACTTGAAACTAGCTTCCTTAATGTTGGATCCAGCACTCTTTCCAGTGTTTCACTGTTTCCACCCTCATTTTGAAGACCGATTTTGATGAAGAACTTAAGAAACTACCCTGAAAAACAAATCAATTCCATGAAAACACCCCAACAACTCCACAATGCCATACCTTTCCTTTGGAAACAATAATCATTTTAAATTGTTTAATCTGGTTGAATGTAAACTCCTTGAGGGGAGCCATTTTTATTTTTGCCTTTATTATCTCTCCATCTACTTCCATGATCACTAATTAATGCTATTGATCACAGAATCATCCTCTTAGTGATCATATCACTTTAGCAGGCCCAGGGAAGTATAGTGACTTTTCCATGATCACACAGCTACCTCTCAGCAGAATTGGGTCTGGACCCAGGACTTCTGATTTCAAAGCCAGCCTACCTTCCACCTTCCAATGTGAAGATTGGATTTAGCTATCTCCTGATTTGTAACAATGAAGATGCTTATTCTAACAGAATCAGGGATGTCTTGGGAACTTTGCATTACTCCACCCTACTTTGTCTAACAAAATCAGGAATGTCTGTAACCATGCTTGAGGATTGAGTTTTAAGAGGGTGGCCTTTGATAGAGAAATTGACAAATCAGAAACAGCTGACAGATCCCTGGGCTGTCCTAAGTCAAGCTTAGGCTACCATTGGTGCAGAGGAGATGCAGGAAAGTGTGGTAGAATCGTCTAGGTTTTTTTGTGGAGCTTCCTCTCCTTGGTCTCTTTTCCCAGAGATGTGGCTCTGGCTGGCAGCGTGCTAAGCGTTCTGACATCTTGGCATGGTGGCAGCTATTTGTCTGGGTTTTGGCAGTGAGTTTGCCCTTGAGCTAATTCAGGTTCAGGCATATTGGCTGAGCCCTCTTAGAGTTCAGGCTGATTCCTTCCTCCTTTTCTCTCCAAAACTTTATCTTCCTAGAGCCTCTAATCTTTGCCAGGTGGAAGAAATCCTACACCCTTTCTTTCTCCCTTCTTCTTAATTTCTTTCCACTATATTAATTAAATCACCATAAATTTCAAGCTGACTTGGGTATTTTTTTTTATTTGGGATATCTCATGGCGACCAATAATTAATATAGTTTAGGTCACAACGCTAAAATTATCCTTTACACCAAATTGCCTCCCTCAAGTTGAATTAAATCAAGATAAAAGGAAATTGAATTAACAAAGTGTAATTAAGGCATTGATTTTTACACATCTTTCTCCCCTTATTTTTCTAATACCCTTGTTCTTTCATTCAGACTTTCTTACTCTGGGTCTCTGATCTTGTTTAATATATATCCATATTCATACTATACATTTATTAAAATATAAGGGGCAGCTAGGTGGCTAAGTGGATAGAGCACCAGGTCTGGATTCAGGAAGATTTGAGTTTAAATATATCCTCAGACACATCCAACCTGTGTGACTTAACCTCTATTTGCCTTAGTTCTTCACTTGAAAATGGAAACACACTGAAGGAAGAAATGGCAAACCTCTCTAGTATCTCTGCCAAGAAAACCCCCATGGAAAATATGGCCCTCTAGGGTTAGGAAGAGTCAAACATGACTGGAAGACTGAAAAAGTCAAGTCATAATAATATTGATATTGTTGTTCAATTGGAGTTGTGTCTGACTCTTTCTGACCCCATTGGGGTCTTCTTGGCAAAGATACTGGAGTGGTTTGCCATTTCCTTCCTCAGTTAAATGTATAGGTCAGAAAACTGAGGCAAACTGGGGGAAGTGACTTGCCCAAGGTCATACAGCTAGTATGTGTCTGAGGCTGGATTTGAACTCAGGTCTTCCAGACACTGGGCTTAGAACTCTATTGCTGTGGCACCTTGCTACCCCAATATGGATACTGACTTATTATTAACATAATAATTTGGTTAAATTTATTCTATGTAGTACATCTTATAACTATATATATATATATATATATATATAATATTCTAGAATCATATGGATATACAGTATATATATGTATATGATGTAATAATATAGATATATAATATGACCTGGCAACATGGATATAGTATGTAACATTTGTAACATGAAGATAATTGAATTTCAATGTCATCGGTTTCCACTGTCATCCTATGTATTTTAAGTTATGCATTTATAAACACTATTCTGAGGAAGGGGCCCACAGGCTTCACGAGACACTGCCAAAGGGGTGAGTCCCACGGCCCAGAGAAGGTGAAGAACCCTGGCTTTACAGAGAGCCCAAGGGCGAGCAGATTTCCTGGTTGATTTCAGTTGCCAGGGGTTGTGCTGACCGTTGCCCATATCAAACATGGCGGACGTGCCCTCAGCGACGCGAAGTGCCAGCAGAAAAGATGGTGCTTACCCTCACTTCCTGCACTGGCCCCTAACAAAGATGGACGCTCGCACTTCCTGTTCGGATCTCTTGCCTCTAACAAAGATGGCGGATGAATGACAGGTTGCCCCAGAACCCCGGACTCAGGCGTCTTGCTTTCTGAGGGCTTGGTGGCTGTAAGTAACAGGAAATTAGAAACTGTATATCCATCTTTTATGGCAGCCTGTCTGTGACGTCAAGGACCTTCGCGGCGGGGCGCCCCCTCCCTGTTGGGGTCCTTTCTTTTAGTATCATTTTAGTATCTGGAGGACTGGAACTCTTATGGCTTTGGACCTGCTGTGTGACCTCGGAGTAGTCACTTGCATTGATTTTTAGTATGCAGACCTCATCTGCCCTCCACCTGCTGTGTGACCTCAGGGTGGTCATTTGAGTTTTCTAGTCTGCAGGCTTCACTCTGACCCCAACCTATAGTGTGACCTTGGGGTGGTCACGTGACTTCTTTGATTTCCCCAGACTTCACTCTGCCCCCAACCTGCTGTGCGATCTTGGAATAGTCGCTTGATCTCTGGTCCCCAGACCTCATCTCTGCCCGTGACCCGGGCACCCACTGTGTATGTAAGTGTGGTAGAAAGTGCTGGATTTGGAATTCAAGGATCCTGAGTTTGAATTCTGCTTCTGCCAAATTGCTCTCTGTGATCTTGACCAAGTGAGTTCCCTTCCTGGGACCTCGGTTTCCCTCTCTGGAAGGTTGGGACGTAATAGCTTCTAAATTCCCTTTCAAATAATCTCTGTTGCCTTGTAGTAATGTGGCTTATTGGATAGAGCTATCTGGAGTTAGGAAGACCTGAATTCAGTCCAGCTATGTTCAGTCCAGTCCCTGGGTGAGTTGCTTTGCCCCTGCCTGCCTTAGTTTGCTCATCTGTCAAATAGGGTTAATAATAATAACAGCACCTACCTCCCAGGGTGATCGTGAGATCAAATGAGGAAATATTAATAAAGCTCCTGGCATGTGGTAGGTGCTTAATAAATGCCTATTTTTTTCTTCCTGGGACCTTTGCAGTCTTTAGCTTCCTCAACTGTAAAAATGATGGTGTCAGACTAGGTGGTTGCTTGGGCCCCTTTGAGCTCCAGATTTGCTCTATGATGATGTTTCTGGAGGTAATGGCTTTCCAGCTGGAAAGTGTAAGAAAAATATCTTTACAAAGCCTGGGGTGGGGAAAGCAACTGGAAGGTTCCTTCCCTTTCACAGCTTTCAGAAGATGCCTCTTTTAATTATTCTTTTTAGTTAAGAACTTTCATGTGTTGTCATTCAGTTGTTTCAGTAGCATCCGAGTCCTGGTGACTCCATTTGGGGTTTTCTTGGCAGAGATGCTGGACAGGTTCACCATTTCCTTCTCCAGCTCATTTGACAGATGAGGAAATGGAGGCAAATAGGCTTAAGGGACTTGCCCAGGGTCACCCAGTTAGTAAGCATCTAAGGCTGGATTTGAACTCAGATCTTCATGACCCTAGAAAACTGAGACCCAGAGAGTTAGTGGTTTTCCCCACCCCACAGATAGCAAGAAGCACAGGCAATATTTGAACTCTGGTTCTCTGATTCCAGATCCAGAACTTTCTACTCTATCACCCTGCTTTAAACAATATGGTGGTTCATATAGTCCATGACAGGTTTCAAAGTCGTAGTAGAATGTAACATACCAGGCAAATTAGCATCTAGGAAGCATGATTGATGTATTAATATCGTACTACCAGACACGTGGTCAGAACTCTTGATGTTAAAGGGACAGTCCTAGGCACTAGCCAGGGACGAGCAAATTCTTGGGCTGGGTGTGGAGACAGCCATGCTGCCTCAGGCTCGAAGCAAGGTCAGTAACATAGCGAGGTTTGAATCAGGGCTTTGTTGCTGGCTGGGACTTCATTTACAAAAGCGGGAATGGATTAAACTCCACCTCTTTGATCTTGTCATTGTCCATTGGACCAGTGTAAATACCCATGTCATGTCATGTATACATTCCTCATACCTTCAATAAATACCAGGGGACAAGCGCGGACCCCCCCCCCCCCCCCCCCCCCGGCCTTCGCTGCGTCTCTCTCCTCTCTCCCTTATCCTCCTCTCCTCTTACCACTCTTGCACTCTCCTAAGAACTCCCTTTCAAACTCCTCCCTTACTAACGCTCTCTCTGACTAGTTCTCGCGCCCTTCAGTTCCTCTCCCTCTGTTCCCTCCTTGGCCGCTTACTCTCTTGCTTCACTATATCTCTTTTATAGCGACCTATAGGAGGCACTGGGAGTAAGTCTCCACTTTTCCTAGGGCGACTCAAGGGGTTGATTCTCCCCACCTGTTCTCTTCTTCCTCCTGTCCCCTCGGAGTTCGGTTACTCCCCAGGTGTTTCTACTTCTGTCTTGGAGTCATGATTATTCTCCCATTTCCTTAGCCCCCTCTTTCCACCTCAGGTTATTCCCACAGATAGATGTTATAGGACTCACGTGGGGGTGGGGGTCGCTATACCGCCCATCTGGGTCTCTATATAGAAAAAATAAATGGAACCTCAAGAGTTCTTTTTTCTCAATCCTGAACATGTCCCTCTTATGAATTCTGCTTTTGTTATTTTGTTCCATTGTGCCTTTGGATAACTCACTTCCTCTGTCTGCCCCTATTTCTTCTTTTGTAAAACCAGTATTGGACAAGATAAGGGCCCTTCAAATTCTAAATATCCATTACCTGGCTAAAAGAGGGATGCAATATAACCAACCTAAAGGCCTCTATTTCCCTATTTCCCTTCTTATAACGTGCATGGTGCACCGAGTCTCAGTGCCTTCTCTTTCTTCAGAGCCTCTTGGTCCTCTCATTTAAATTGCTCCTTGAATTTTACTTTAACTCCAAGTCTTGTCTCCATCCCTTGGCACTGGCTACCCCTAGTGCCTGGAATGTTCTTCCTCCTCAAACCTTCCCTTGGAATTCCTGGCTTCCTTCTGGCCTCAGCTAAGTGTCCCCTTCTCCAGTAGAAGTTCTCAAAATTTGGGGCCTCAGAATGCCCCCTCACCAACTTTTATTTACTTGGATTCAATCTATTGATATTTATTGTATCACAAATTAAAATGGATACATTTTGAAAATTATTATCATTAAAATAATCATAAATCTATTATATGTTAACATAAATAATCTATTTTTTTCCTGAAAAATACCTATCATAATAAAGAATATTTAGTGTGAAACAAAGAAAATTTAGTAGGAAGAATAACATTGTTGCACATATTTTTGGAAACTCTTTCATGTCTGGCTTAATAGAAAATCGATGGGGACAACTAGATGGCTCAGTGGATTGAGAACCAGACCTGGAGATAGAAGGTCTTGGGTTCAAATTTGATCTAAGATACTTCCTAGTGATATGATCATGGGCAAGTCACTTTACTCCCATTGCCTAATCTTTACAACTGCCTTGATAGCAATACACAATATTGATTCTAAGACAGAATATAAGGAGAAAGAAAGAGAGAAAGAGAAAGATAGAAAGAAAGATAGAAAGAAAGATAGAAAGAAAGAAAGAAAGAAAGAAAAAGCGAGAAAGAAAGAAAGAAAAAAGCAAGCAAGCAGAAAATAAATGGAGTGGCAGGTAGCTAAATGGCACAATGGCTAGAGTGCCAGGTCTGAAGTCAGGAGACCCTCAATTCAAATCTACAAATGTCTGTAAGTAATGAATCATTGGAGTCTGTAAGTCCTTGAAGGGAGGTGGTGTATCTGCATAACTCCCTTAAGAGAGAGCCAGCACAAAGAACAGTGCTATAGTAAATAGGAGATATGTGTTGAAGTTCTCCTTTTGAAATGTAACTGTGTGGCCACAGCCAAGTCACTGAACAGCTTTGTGCCTCAGTTTCCCCATCTATAAAACAGAGCCATGCTACCTCTTATATATCCTTCACCATATCAATTTCAGCCTTGGAAATTACAAAATTCTCCTCTGATGCTCCACTGTGGTATGGAGGGAACCCCAGGTTCTGGCAGGCTGGGCAAGTGCAGCATGCATGCTGGTAGGTCTTACCAAGACTAAGAGTGTAGTTAGGTCCAGTGAGGGACTGGTTTTCCATTGACCAAAGGTGAATCTAGGTTAGATGGACCTAGGCAGGGATTCTTGACTTGAGGTCCATGAAGTTCTTTTTTTTTCTTTTTGTCAATATCTTGATAACTAACTTTATTTCAATATAATCTTTCCTATGTCTTTAAAAGCAATATTCTGAGAAAGGGTCCATAGGCTTCACCAGACCACATCACATGAAAATAATTAAGAATCCTTGGTCCTAAGAGAGACATTAAAAAAAATTCCATTGGATCTCTCAAAGACCATTTACTGAGTCATCAGAGGTAATGGCTGCTGTTTGGGCAGAGGGAGGGACATTTTGCACCAACAAAATCACAGATTTCTGAAAGTATTTAAACACAAGGCCCAGAACCATGTACTGTTGAATTCATCAGAACTCATTAGTTCATTTAACTCATCATAAAGAGTCTCTTAATTTAGAGGCTAATAGGTATTTCTTAGGCAGTACCAGATCATTTTGATGATTACTGTTTTATAATATAGTTTGAGACCTGGTATGGCTAGCCCTCCTTCCTTCTTGTTTTTTGATATTCTTAACCTGTTCTTCCAGATGAATTTTGTTATTTTTTTCCTAGATCCATGAAGTAATTTTTGGTAATTTGATTGGTATGGCACTGAATAAGTAAATTAATTTTGGTAGGATTATCATTTTTATTTACTTGACTGGGCCTATCCATGAACAGTGAAGGTTTTTTCCCCCAATTATTTAGGCCTGACTTTATTTGTGTAAAAAGTGTTTTGTAATTATGTTCATATAGTTTCTGGGTTTGCTTTGTTAAGTATACCCCCAGGTATTTTATTGTTTTCAGTTATTTTAAGTAGAATTTCCTTTTCTGTTTCTTGCTGTTGAGCTTTGTGGTGATAAGCAGAAATGTTTTATATAGATTTATTTTGTATCCTGCAACTTTATTAAAGCTGCTAATTGTATCTCTTTGGGGTACTCCATCATATCATCTGCAAAGAGTGATGATAACTTTGTTTCCTCATTGCCCATTCTAATTCCTTACTTCTTTTTTCTTCTTTTATTGCTACTGCTAGAATTTCTAGTACAATATTAAATAATAGCTGTGATCACCGGCATCCTTGCTTCACCCTTGATCTTATTGGGAAGGGTTCTGGTTTGTCTTCATTATGAATAATGTTTACTGATGGTTTTAGATAGATGCCATTTAACACTTTAATTCCAATGTTTTCTAATTTTTTAAAATAAGAAATAGATATATTTTGTCAAAAGCTTTTTCTGCATCTGTTGAGATAATCATATGTTTTCTGTAATGTTATTGATATGGTCAGTTATGCTGATAGTTTTCCTAATATTCAACCATCCCTGCATTCAAGGTATAAAATCTACTTGGTCATGATATATATACACACATATATATATCTCCTTGTAATATAATGCTATAATATCTTTGCTAGTATTTTATTTAAATTTCTTTTTGCATCAATATTCATTAGGGAATATAGGCTTTCTCTGTTTTAGCTCTTCCTAGTTTAGGTAGCAATACCACATTTGTTTTCTAAAATGAATTTGGAAGAATTCCTTCTTCCCAGATTTTTCCAAATAGTTTATGTAGTATTGGAGTTAATTGTTCTTTGAATGTTTGATAGAATTCCCTTGATCCATCTGGCCTTGGAGTCTCTTTCTTAGGGAATTCTTTGATGATTTGTTCAATTTCTTTTTCTGTGATGATGTTATTTAAGTATTGTTTCCTCTTTTTGTTAATCTTGGCAATTTATATTTTTGTAAATATTCATCTATTTCACTTAGATTGTTAGATGTATTGGTACATCATTGGAGAAAACAACTTCCAATAATTGCTTTAATTCCTTTTGCATTGCTTGTGACTTCAACTTTTTCATTCTTGATACTGATAATTTGGTTTTCTTCTTTCTTTTTTGAAATCTAATTAACCAATGGTTTATCTATTCCATCCCCCCCACCCCCCGAAATCCAGCTCCTTGTCTTATTTATTAATTCAATAGTTTTCTTACTTTCAGTTTTATTAATCTCTCCCTTGAGTTTCAGGATTTCCAACTTGGTCTTTAATTGGGGATTACTTTTTTTTTTAAGTTGCCTAATTCTTTGGCATGCTCTTTCTTTATTTCACTGATATACTGCCTTGGCTGACAAAACTTTGGTTTGTTGTCTCCTCATCATTTTATTTAATGAAATTGTTGATTGTTTCTATGATTTGTTCTTTGATCCATTCATTTTTTAGGATAAGATTATTTAGTTTCCAATTAATTTTCTTTCTACTGCCCTTTGTTGAATATAATTTTTATTGCATTATGGTCTGAAAAAGATCTATTTGATATTATTGCTTTTCTATATTTGGTTGTGAGATCAGCTTTTATGAAAGTGCTGGGTACTGATGAGGAAAGTTCCCATTCATTTTTCTCTAGAAATCTATCATATCAAAATTTCCTGAAGTTCTATTTACTTCCTTAACTTCTTACTTATTTGTTTTTGGTTGGAGGGGAATATTATGGCCCTCTCTCCTCCCCTCCCCCACTATTAATGTTTTACCATTTCCTCCTGTAACTTCCCCTTTACAAATTTGGATACTATTTGATGCATATATGTTTAGTAATGATATTGTTTCATTGTTTATGTTGCCTTTTATAAATTTTCTTCCTTACCTCTTTGTTTAGATCAATTTTTACTTTTGCTTTGTCTGAAATGATGATTGTTACTCTTGATTTTTAATTTTTTTAATTTTCACCGAAGCATACTAGATTCTGCTTTAGCCCCTTACATTTGCTCTATGTGTGTCTTCCTACTTTGAATATGTTTCCTGTGGACAGCATACAGTAAAATTCTGGTTTTTAATCTATTTTGCTATCCTTTATCATTTTTTGAAAGAATTTCATGCTATTAATATTCACAGTTATTATTACTAATTGTGTTCCTATCTTATTTTCCCCATTTACCCTTCTCCCATGCCTCTCAGCATTTCCCTGTTCACAGATGTTTTGCTTCTGACTACCACCTCTGCAATACATCCTTCTTTTTGTCCATCCCTCCATTCTCTCATTCCCCCTTCCCTCCTATTTGCCTATAGGACAAAGTAGGTTTCTCTAGCTGACTATGGACGTTATTCTCACTTTGTGCTAATTCTAATAAGAGTAAAGTTCAAGAATTGCCTGCAGTGGGGGGCAGCTGGGTAGCTCAGTGATTGAGAACCAGGCCTAGAGATACAAGGTCCTGGGTTCAAATGTGACCTGAGACACTTCCTGGCTCGGTGACCCTAGGTCTAGCCTTTCCTGCTCTTCTGCCTTAGAACCAATATACAGTATTGATTCTAAGACAGAAGGTAAGGGTTTAAAAAAAATTGCCTGCTGCCTCCCCCTCTCCCCCCCCACCCACCAATCTTTTCCATTGTATTGACTCTTATGAACCTCTTCTTGAGAGACAGTTTATTCCTTTCTATCTACCTTTTCTCTTCTCCCTGTGTGTTCATCTTTTCAGTCCCTTGATGTGTGTGTGTGTTTGTGTGTGTGTAAATAGGAGCCTCTCATATTCAACTTGCTCCTTTCCTTCTTTCCATGTATACTCCTTTTTGTTGCCCATTTATTGATAAAGTTCTTAAGTATCTTTAGTGCTTTAGGCATCCAACTATGTTATTCCCATTTTTACAGCTGAGATAATTGAGGACAAGTGACATCTAGGTAGGAATGTGGGATTTGAATCCAAAACTGGCCCAACTCTGAATCTGGTATTGTAGTCACTTTGCCACAATGTTTCTTTCCCCACCTCCATCCCATTCTTTTACCTTCCCTCCTTCCCTCACCCCATCCTGTAATTTTTGACTTCTTTTTTTTTCTTTGTTAATTGAGTAGGTTCTCTGTGGTTCAGTTGTTTCAGTAGTGTTCAACTCTTCCTGACCCCATTTGGGGTTTTCTTGGCAAAGACACTGGGATGATTTACTATTTTTATCTCCAGATCATTCTATAGATGAGGAAACTGAGGCAAAGAGGGTGAAGCCCATAGTCACACAGCTAGTAAGTGTCTGAAGCTGGAATAAAACTCATGTTTTCCTTTCTCCAGACCTAGAATTTTTTTTTTAATTTTTATTTGGTCATTTCCAAACATTCATTGGAAAAAAAGATCATTTTCTTTCCCCCTCCCCTATCTCTCCCATAGCCCACACATGATTCCACTGGGTATCACATGTGTTCTTGATTCAAACCCATTTCCATGTTGTTGGTATTTGCATTAGAGTGTTCATTTAGAGTCTCTCCTCAGTCATATCCCCTCCACCCCTGCAGTCAAGCAGTTGGTTTTCATCGGTGTTTTTACTCCCACAGTTTATCCTCTGCTTGTGGATAGTGTTTTTTAGATCCCTACAGATTGTTCAGAATCACTGCATTGCCACTAATGGAGAAGTCCATCGATTGTACCACAGTGTATCAGTCTCTGGGTACAATGTTTTCCTGGTTCTGCTCCCTTCGCTCTGCATCACTTCCTGAAGGTCGTTCCAGTCTTCATGGAATTCCTCCACTTTATTATTCCTTTTTGCACAATAGTATTCCATCACCAACATATACCACGATTTGCTTAGCCATTTCCCCAATTGATGGGCATCCCCTCGTTTTCCAGTTTTTGGCCACCACAAAGAGCGCAGCTATGAATATTCTTGTACAAGTCTTTTTCCTTATTATCTCTTTGGGGTACAAGCCCAGCAGTGCTATGGCTGGATCAAAGGGCAGACAGTCTTTTATCGCCCTTTGGGCATAGTTCCAAATTGCCCTCCAAAATGGTTGGATCAATTCACAACTCCACCAGCAATGAATTAGTCAGACCTAGAATTCTATCCACTGCATCATGTAGCTTCCCAAGTTCTTTCTCTCTCTAGATATAGATCCAAAATGCCATCAGTTTTTTATGGGGATACTTGCTTCCTTAGAGGCTCAAGGGCCATTTCCTCCAGGAAGTCTTTCTTGATTCTCATCTTCTTTTATTCCCCTCTGCCTTTGGTTGTATATATTTTGTATTTTTTTTTTAATCTGGCATATGTTTTTCCATTGTTTATCTCTACCCCAATTAGTAAAGTGGCATTTCTTATGCCTAGAGGTTATTTCCACAGCTTCCCCAGAGTGATCACCTAATAAATGCTTTTTGATTGATGTTGTATCTTTTCCTGCCATTTTCCTGTTATTTTTGAAAACAAGGGCACTTCAAGTTTCTTCTTTGTGTTAAGGTATCTTGGAGTCAGGAGGATCTGAGTTCAATCATGCCTGGGAGATCATAAGCTGTGTGATCCTTGGCTAGTCACCTCACCTCTATCTGCCTTAGTTTCCCCATTTGCAAAATAAGGATAGTAATAATAACACCAATCTCCCAGAGTCATTATGAGGACCACATGAGATAAAAACTGTAAAGTACTTTGCAAACCTTAAATTGCTCTATAAATGCTAGCTATTCTAATTTGTATTTTATTTCCTTATGTATCCTTTTAATGAACAAGGAAATAAGTTAGAATGGGTTAGAATTCTTCTTGTAGGGGGCAGCTGAGTGGCTCAGTGGATTGAGAGCCAGGCCTAGAGATGAGAGGTCCTGGGTTCAAATTTGGCCTCAGACACTTCCCAGCTGTGTGACCCTGGGCAAGTCACTTGACCCCCATTGCCTAGCCCTTACCACTCTTTTGCCTTGGAGCCAATACACAGTATTGACTCCAAGACGGAAGGTAAGGGTTTAAAAAAAAAAAAAGAATTCTTGTTGTATGAGAAGCCCAAACTCAGAGAAGTCACATCCTTCATATTGTGTGAATTTGATCTTATGTAGCTGATTATACACATAATGAGATGTTTTGGCTGTTAAGAGATTGTAAGAACTAGTCTTTCTGAGTCCTTGTGGTTTCTTTCCTTTTCAGGCAAGATGGAGACCAGAGATAAGCAGGTTCTCCGCTCCCTTCGGCTGGAACTGGGCTCAGAAGTTCTTGTGGATGGACTCGTTCTGCAATATCTCTACCAGGAAGGGATCTTGACAGAAAACCATGTTCAGGAAATCAGAGCCCAATCCACAGGCCTCAGGAAGACTATGATGCTGCTGGATATCCTACCTACACGGGGACCCAAAGCCTTTGACACCTTCCTCGATTCCCTGCAGGAATTTCCCTGGGTGAGGGAGAAATTGGAGAAATCACGGGAGGAAGCCATCCAAGAGACACCTACTACAGGTAGGCTCAAAGCCATTTCCATTGAGCCGCTGGGGCTGGAAGGTTGGAGGAGCCTGATATCGATAAAGAAGGAATGAGGGATGAAGGGTCGCCCGTATGGCTTGAGAATATTCTGAGGAGAGAAGTGGGAGTTAGGGAATGCTGAGAGTCGGGCCGGAAATGAAGCTAGAGAATTGTTTTTGAATGTCTTTCCTCGAGAATTTGGCAAGCTAAGGGGAAGACTTGCTTTCATTGCAAAGGCAGGTGGTGTTTTGATGCCTGGGAGCATTTGGAGATTGAGGTTGGAAACCGAGGTTAGGAGGTGGCTTCATGCGTGTGGTTTCAGGCCTACTGGCTAGTAAAGGCTTATCATGGGTCAGATCTCTGAAGGAGGAAAGCCCCTCCAGCTTCTCCTGTGTAACCACAGCTGTTTCTTGTTCTGGAGCCCCATGTCAAACCACAAGTATTTTTAAGGTTGGCATCATTTGTTGGTAAAGGCTGGCTGTCTGAAACTAGCTTTAGTTGTGCTCTACTAAAGGCCCTGAACATATATAGACTGGTTGACTGGCCACCGTTTGGTGGGAAATTCTCGCCGTGTTGTAATCCTGCCATCATTAGCACAGTCTCCCAAGAAGAATTGAATTGCCTTATGAAGAGAAAATCAGAAAATATTTTACATTTATTTCTACATTTACTTTTCATATGCATGTTTGCATTAGTTGTTGCCCTTTGACCTTGAAAAGGACCAAAATGACATCACTGGGTCAGGGTCGATGTCCCTGATCAGACCAATAGGAGCACAGGGTGGGCACAAATAACCCCTCGGGACATTTGGGATGGAGATGTCTCCAAATGAGGGGATCTCACAGTCCTCAAGTATGTCTCTAACTCTGTATGTGCTTCCCCCCCCCCTCGTCATTGCCAGGCATCTCCTCTGCATTTCCCCACCTCTACCTCAGACAAGTCTCCCCTTGTAATAAAGTATATAGACGTGACCAGGAAAGCCATGCTGGATTTCATGAGCTCGGGAGCTCCCATATTGGTTAGAATGGAGTACCTTTCATAGGGCCTTGGGTCTTGTTTGGAGAAAACGATTGAGTTCTTCTGTTCCCTAGCCATGGGAATTATTTCCTAATGATGGGTATATGGAGGCCCAGGGTGCCTGCGGCTCTCACGGAGACCTCCTTCTCTATAGTCTATAAGCGATCAGAGGAAAAGTGGCCCCACCTATCCCTTGTGAACCCTTCTCAAGTGGGCTCTCCCCTGTATGTCCACAGGAGGGATTTTTTGATTTTGGTGGGGGAGGGGGAAGGGGGGAAGCTACAGAGTACTGAGCCAAGGAGTACAAAATAGGGACGTACAAGGTAACAGATTTTTGGGGGGAATGCAGATTGCTTTTAGAATTTCTTACCTAAAGCTGAATTTGCATCATGCATATTAACATAAAGCACGAAATAGCAACTTTCTTTCAAAAGCATAGACGATACTATCTTAGGGCTGCACTCTCAACAAGAGAAATAATGGCTGTTTGAAACATACAGGTACTTAGATTGTGTTTGCAGACAGCTTGTACGAACACGGGGCCATCTTGATGTTCTTCTTGTTCTGCCCAAAGGACTGGGGAAAAAGAGAAGCCATTTTGGCTAACCAGTGGAGTCAAGCCAACTGGGTGAGAAGGGAAAAAAAAAGCATGGAGCAAACAAACAGAGACAGGCTAGATGATGGGTGAGGCATTCCTGGTGTCCTCTTATATGTTTCAAAAAGTGATGTTTTTGCCAAGGGCTGTTGATTTTTCAGTGGCCAGTGGAGATAGTAGGCAGCCCCAAAGGAAGACTGGCTGTTGATTAACTTGACCTGCCTTGGTAGTATTGCCACAGAAAGCAGCATTCTATAGAAAGGTGGCTTAGTGTGTACATATACACACTTGATACGTTTCCACGGCAAGGAATTGGTTTTCATCCAGCACAGTTTGGGACAATTTACAGCTGCTCAGAAGTGTTAGTATTTATTTATTTTATCTATTTACTTTTTGAGGGGGAAGAATGGAAGAAATGACTAGCTGGGAGAGCACAGACTTCTTGTTCAGACCTGAAAATGGAAGATGATCTTTTACAAATAAACCATTTGATGGAAAACTGTGATCTTAGAGATCAAACCACTCTGAGTTCTAAGGGCAGGGCTTTGCCATCCTCAGGAGCCTGCTATCTTTGGGGTAGTTGGGACTCAAAGAATTTTTTTTCCTCTTTGGAACACACACATATTTATTTGGAATATAAATTTCAATATATAAATATATTCTCTCTATTTAGATAAATTATATATTTGGAATATTTGTTCCAATGCATAAAATATATAAAAATATATTCCATGTAATATATTTGTAATATAGTCTAATATATGAATATATATTCCACATATGTACATTATATATAAAGATATATTCTACATTACAAACATGTTTAGTCAAACAAAGCAAAATTTCACATTGTCCCTATCTAAAAAAAGACACTTCGGTCTGCGCTCATTGTCCATCACCTTTCTAAGTGGAAGTGCATCACATGCTTTTCCATGGAGCCTTGATTAATTGGAAATTAGGAGATTATTTTTGGAGCAAAGAAGGTTAGCTGCCTTCTGTTTTGTAAGGACTCAGAGGTTCATTTTCTAGGACTTTGATGATTCCTACTTTTAAAAAAATTGTCATTACAAGATTTTAAGGTAATTTATTTTATTTTATTTTTTAAACTCTTACCTTCTGTCTTGGAATTGACACTAAGTGTTGGTTCCAAAGCAGAAGAGTAGTAAGGACTAGGCAATTGGACTAATTAAGTGACTTGCCCAGGGTCACACAGCTAGGAAGTATCTGAGACCAGATTTGAACCAAGGACCTCCCATCTCTAGACCTGGCTCTCAAACCACTGAGCTGCTTGCTGCCCCTTAAGATAGTTTATTTATATGTTAAAAGAATGTTCGAGCTCTGAGAGTCCAGATAATTGGAAGATACCATGCTCTTTATATATATTTATCCAGCCCCATATTTATTCTCTCTGGTAGAAAGAATACAGGCTACGTATGCTGAAGAGCCAAGTCTGAATCTCAGCTCAGCTCCTCAGTGAGCTGTGTGACATCAAGTAAGGCACTTAACTCTCTGGGTAACAATTTCTTTATGTGTAAAATGGAGAGGTTGGATGCTTCCTGTTCTCCATCTATGGCCCTGTGATTCTGAGATCATTCAACTGTCCAGATGTGGTGATCTCTTTTTGGAAGGGCCACTTGGCCAGAGTCATGTGTTTTCTTTTTGATCCAGTAGATTCTCTCCTCCTAGAATGAACCCTGCCTCTTTTATTAGAATGAGAGAGTTGGGGTTTTGGTTTGTTATTCCTCTGACATTAAATTTCAGAATTTTTTTTTTCCATTGTAAGTTCTGAGCTATTCCAGAGGCCTTATTTGGTGATAGCATTTATTCAGTTTTCTATGTTTTCCAGTTTGGATCTATTATTATTTTGTGTGGTGTATGGGCTGTATCTAGGTTCAGAGTCTAAAAATAACCAAAGATTGTGTTTAAAATGCCCCCAGGAGACAATCTCTTGTTGCCAGAATTGACTGGATCCTGTTCTTATTGGCTAGTCCTAATATTTGCCAAACTCTTGACCTTAATTATCTCAATAAGGTATTATTTCCTCAGGATGAACTCAATTTGTGTGTATGCATATGTTTATTGCTGTTATTTAGTCTTTTCAGTCTTTTCTTGGTAAAGATATTGGAGTGGTTTGCCATTTCCTTTTCCAGCTCATTTGACAGATGAGGAAACTGAGGCAGATGATTAAGTGACTTTCCCACAGTCACACAGCTAGAAAGTGTCTGAGACCAGATTTGAACTCAAGAAGATAAGAAAGATGTCCTGGCTTCAGACCTGACCCTCTTTTCACTGCACTTCCTAGGTACTCTGTGCCACAGTCTTCTGACATTGACTCCAGAGTCAATGCTCTTTGCCCAGCAGATTACACTGTCTTCCCTATTAGCGGTGTCTACTGATTCATGTGGTCCTCTCTACCCATAATCTCCCATCTCTGTGAAGAGGGGAAGGACGTATATTGTCTCAGCTTTTCTTTTATGCCAAGGTTGGCCCTGTTAAGTACATGGCATTCCTGTGTTTCATTTCCCCCCATTTCCATCATTCTAGTGACTGTGTATATTGTTTTTCTGGTTCTGCTTATTTCATTCTACATCGCATCCCAGTCTTCCCAGGCTGCTCCCAGTTGTTAATATTCACCCCCTGTTGGTGCAGACATGTCCCACTGTGTTCATGCTCCACACTTTATGAGAAGAATATGCTTTCTGGTTCTTTGCTGCCACAAAAGTGCTTCCATGAAGATGCTGGCATGTACACAAGCTTTCTGATCATTACCTAATGGGGGGTATGCTTAGTAGCATGGTGTCTGGATCAGAAGTTATGTGTACTTTTTAAGCAGAAACCCCAGTTGTGCTTCAGAATGTCAAATACCTCCTTTTATAAAGAGTAAGTACTAGAATTTGAACTCAGGTCCCCTGACTCCACATTTTCATTTCCATTCCTCTCCAGTCTGTATTTCTCCCCAGCAATGTGATCCTGGACAAGTCACTACATGTCTTCTGCCTCAGTTTCCCTATCTGGAAAATGGATATAATAATAGCACCTGCCTCCCAGGGTTGTTGATCAAGTGAGATAATATTTGTAAAGTTCTTTGCAAACCTTAAAGCAAGCTATAGATTCGAGATTTTATTAGTCTCCATCATCCCCATCAAGTGATTTGCCATACTCAAGCAGGTGATCAAGTATTAGCAATAGGTTCCAAGTTGAGTGTTCTTTACATGTTCCCACCAGGATTGGGGAAAACAAAAGAATAATAATATAGTACTAGTAGTAGTAGTCTCTCAGTAACCGAGGATGACGATTGTCTTTGTGCGTTTTCATCTCAACCAACGGCGAAGCAGACTTCACATGCTGGGTGAGCAAAGCCCTAGTTCACTAGGGGTCGATGACCCGATGGCTACCCTCACAAGGTTTGGCCGGCCTGTCGAAGCCGTTGCCCAGGGTGTGGCCGCTGCCACATGCTAGCAGCTACTGGGAGCCACAAGTGAGAGCTGGGTGTCAGGTGGGGGTCAGAGGCTAGAAAGCTGCCCTAGGAGGGCACGACAAGCCCTCCTAGAGCTGCCCTAGGAGGGCACGACAAGCCCTCCATACCAGAGATATTACCCCTCCCTGAGTACTCCATACACAATAATAATATACTTCCAGCAAAATAACTTTCCTTTAGATAAAACTTAACTTTCTTTCCTGGATTGCATATTTTGGTTTAGTGCTACTTAAAATATTTTTTTAACCCCTACCTTCTGTCTTAGTAGCAATTCTTCCCCCCCACCCCCCCTTTCTTACACCCTTATCTTCCATCTTGGAATCAGTACTATGTATTGGTTCCAAGGCAGAAGAGTGGTAAGGGTTAGGCAATGGGGGTTAAGTGACTTGCCCAGGGTCACACAGCTGGGAAGTATCTGAGGTCAGATTTGAACCTAGGACCTCTCATCTCTAGGCCTGGCTCTTAATCCACTGAGCTACCCTGCTGCTCCCCTTAGTAGCAATTCTTAAAATAAATTTTACCAATTACATGTTATATCAAATTTCCAAATAAGTTTTCTGAAGTTATGTGGTTCAAATTGTCTCTCCTACTTCCCTGAACTGGCAAACAATTTGATCTGACTTACTTAGTATCAATTCTAAGACAGAAGGACAAGGACTAAACAAAATGGGATTAAGTAACTTGCCCACAATCATACAGCTAAGAAGTGTCTGAGGTCTGATTTGAACCCAAGTCCTCCCAACTTCAGGCCTGGCACTCTATCCATTGTGCTACCCAGATGACCCCCCAATGCTATTTTTTGATGGTGGAAATTTCAGAAATCTGTAATCCTATAGTTTGGTTTTTTTTTTTTAAACCCTTACCTTCTGTCTTGGAGTCAATACAATGTATTGGCTCCAAGGCAGAAGAGTGGTAAGAGCTAGGCAATGGGGGTCAACAGCTGGGAAGTGTCTGAGGCCAGATTTGAACCTAGTACCTCCCGTCTCTAGGCCTGGCTCTCAATCCACTGAGCTACCCAGCTGCCCCCTCCTATAGTTTTTTTTAATGCAAAAATAAGAGTTTTTCACTATTTTTTTATTTTTCAAAGCAAAGATTCTTTAGCTGACTCTGTTTGATATAATGTGGTATGCCCCTTAATCCAACTAACATTTTGGAGGCTCAGGAGATTGTCTCATTCTGGGATGGCTTTCTAATTTGATCAGAAGGATTCAGAATTGGATTTTGGGTTACCAAGATACACAACAAGTGAAAATCTATTTGACAAAGTCCTTGGGCAATGAGCATGGATTAGGAATTTGTCAGCAGTGTTCTTAACACCTTCAACTCTGCTGTTATTTGTAAATTTGGTGTTTTTATAGCCTTTGAACTAGTCTAGAAGACCAGCATGAGATTGGTTCTGGGGGATTCATAGGAGATATCCATAATCCATTAAATTTTTTCCCAACAGCCAATGTAACTTAGAAGGAAAAAAAAATGACATAAACCCAAGAAATACCACATTATTCAGGGAATCATCACTTATACTTGCCTGTTTAGGACTGTGTGCAAATATATTGCCGGCACATCTGGCAAATGTATTACTATTGGACAATGCTGGGTGAGTTTCCATTTTCTCCACCCAACAAATATGATGCCTTATCACAGCTTTAACATCTTGAATTCTTTGTACCAGTCCAATGCAATAGTAATTTAGGAAGAATTTGTGATATTCACTACTAGTCTTTACATGAGCAGGAATGAAATCCATTAAACTCTTTTTATTAGAAAGCATTCTATTGGTAATCATAGGATCATAGACCCAAGACTGGAAGGGACTTCAGAGGCCATCTATTTCATTTTTTCATTTTATAGGTGAGAAATCCAAGGCCAAGAGAGGCGATGGGATTTGTCCAACATCATACAAGTAGTAGATTTTAGAAATAGGATTTGAACCAAGGTATTATTGCTCCAGAGACAGTGTTCTTTCCTTTGTGATGCACTGATATTGATATGATGGGAGCAGCTGGGTAGCATAGTGGATATGCCTGGAGTTGGGGTGATCTGGGTTCAGATCTGACCATAGAAACTTCCTAGTTGTGTGACCCTGAGCAAATCACTTAACCTCCTTTGCCTAGCCCTTACCACTCTTCTGTCTTAAGATAGAAGATAAAGGTTGGCTTTTTTTTTTATCTACCTAATATATTGCAGACTTTGCTATTATTCTTTTTCTAAATCTGGGATACCACTGTGGCTCTATTGCCTCTCACTGACTCTATGACTATCATGAAACCTTTTTTGGTCATATCCTCAATGCTATCTTTTACATAAATGGATAAACATTTATTGAGCACCTACTATGGGCTAAGCACAGTGCTAAGCATATATACCCCTTGGGGCAAGTCATAATCACTAAAATGCTGCAACTTCCTTCTGCTCCCTTTCCATTGACCAAGGGAAGAGTTAATCTTGGTAATATCAATTCTTTGAACTTGTTCCCTTGCTTTGTAGCTTTATAGTTTAGTGGGGGCCATGCTGGTGTGCTTTAGAAAGGAACGCCAATTTGGGATTATTCAAGCACTGAGTGGTCTCCTTGGAAAACAGCAGTATAACAATGGACAGAGTGCTGTTCACTGTGTCCTCTCTTAGACACGTTCTAGCTCTGTGACCATGAACAAGTCACATAACCAGGGTAGCTCCAGGCAAATCTCCAAGACCCTCTATCAAGGTGTAAATTAGATACAACTATGTTGGGAAAAGTTCTCAGGCCTACAACATCATAACTCCTTGTTATATTAATGAATTGGCATGCAATTTCCCAAGGACAACCCCCCTACTCAGTTCTGGGTCCAGCTCATTCTCCATCTAGAGCAGGTGTCACATATGAGAGGACTAATGTCACAATTTGGGTTGTTAAATTTTTTTATCTACTTTGATTTTTCAGTATTGTTATGGAGAGAGTTAAAAGGAAGGATTAAACAAGCTATATATATATATATATATATGTATATATATAATAAAAGTTTATTTAACTAAGAGGAGGAGGGAAGGGAATCAGGGAATACTTACTTTAACCCCACAACAATTATTAAAACCCTATACTTTCTAAAATTATCTTAACCTAACTAGTTAAAGGAGTAATTAAAGTTAGTGAGGGATTTTGTAGGGGCAAAAACAACAGGATCCAAAGAAATCTCACAACCAAGAGTCCTTCTTTGATCCAGACAGCAGTCTCAGGATGAAGAGTCCTGACAGGATTCAGAAGGGGATGAGGATTAACACACCACACTGTCTACCAGTGTGGGGTAATCACTCACTCAACCACTTCTTCCAGATGGTCCAATTTCCTGGCAGCTAGAGGAAACAGCTTCTCTCTCCTCCAGAGTCCACCAACTCTCTCCCCAGCAACTGCTTCTGTGTCCAGTCCCAGTCCTGGGAGTTCTGAGTGGTATGTTGGTCTGCAGAGTCTCATGCTGTCAGCTTGCCCTGTTGTGTCCTGCTAGAAATCCCTTACTACAGTATTGATGATTAATGTGATCTCTCAAAATACTGCGGATTTCTTGGAAGTTAAAAAAAATAGTAACCAAGGGGCAATTAAGTGACTTGGTAGATTGAGAGCCAGAGGTCCTGGGTTCAAATCTGAACTCAGATACTTCCAAGGTGTGTGACCCTTGGGCAAGTCACTTAACCCCCATTGTCTAGTTCATACCCTTTTCCCACCTTAGCACCAATATGGAAGATATTTTTTTTAAACAGTAATCATTGTTTCCCTTTATATAGTACTTTAAGGCTTATAAAGAAATTTCCTTACAAGACTGAGAGGTAGGTAGTGCAAGTATTATTATGCCTATTTGACAGATGAAGAAATTTGTGGAAACGACTTATTAAGTGACATGCCAATAAATATTGCAAACAGAGCCCAGGTCTGTGGACCCTGACTTATAGAGTTCTAGGGCTTGATTAAGTAGTGGGTGTCACATGAAAATAGAAGCATCACCACGTATAATTGAAAATTACCCTAAAAAAAGAACTACATTTCCCGGGAGCCCACTGACTTCTGACTTCCTGTCATTACGTACTTCCTGTAGACAGGGAATAAATATCCAATGGGCAGTCCTACCTGCCTCTTGCTTTGGAATGCAGTGAGTATGGTGGAGGCAGTAAGGCAGAGATTTTGAAATAGCTGATTTAGTCATAGGCACATGGTTTTAATTTTGTATCCTCTTTATTCCTTGATTTCTAAAACGATCATTTAACAAACCTCTTAAAATATAATATTTTCATTATTAAGATATAACTTAAAATTTTACAACCATCATCAATGGAAAATTGAGATTTGAGGAGATGAGAAAGTGGGCATATGATCCCATAGTTGCCAATGTCTTCCAACCTCCTTTTGGTTGTTATTAAAAGCAGAATATGATATCTTTTCTATTCTTCAGAGATCTTTCTCTTTTTGAATTTTCCTGAGGATTGATTCCTTGGATGCCTTTAAAACTGCATCACTTTTTACCAAAGACTCCTCTTCCTGAGTTCAAATCCTCAGACATTTATTAGCTGTGTGACCTCAGAATGATTGTATTTCTTCTGTATCAAGTCAGCTCCAGTCACTTCATCTTATTAACAACTATTTTGAGGGCAGCAAGATGACTTAGTGGAAGGTCCTGGGTTCAAATATGACCTTAGATATTTCCTAACTGTATGACCTTGGACAAGGTGCATAACTCCCATTGCTTAGCCCTTACAACCCTTCTGTCATGGAACTGATACTTAGTATTGATTCCAAGATGGAAGAAAAAAAAAAGAAACATTTTGACTTGCATCCTTATTAGCTAGAGAGGTAGTAAAATTCTAGTGCTATAGTTCTCCTGTTAGGCTTGGGAGGGCAAATTCCTGTTAAAAAATCCCCAAACACCTCAAACCTGTTGCATTGATTCCATTTAATTTTTGGTGATTGTCCTTCCTTCTGGTTTCATCTGGAGATAAGACACTGTCAGGATAATTTGCTTTGTTTAAAGCTCATGCCAAACTCTCTTTAGTCTTGTTTTACCCATAATTCATTTTGACTCTCAAGTGAGCAACCTTTCATCCTCCTCCTCTTCCATGTTTTTCAAACATACTTGTACTCTGACCAGGTATTGCCCTTGGCTGCCATGGCTTTCTACTTGGCAGGGAGGTTGACCGTTTCTGGACTCATTTTCTCTCTTCATTGTGATGACTGTTTTTCATCAGTTAAACCTCTCTAGGAAATTGTAATATAGTCCATGTATTTTCTTGATCCATTTTCCATTTTATTTTGGAGTGCATAGTTTATTTAACCAGGCCGATTTGGAATTAGTTTAATGGCAAACAGTTCCTTCTCATCTTTATTAATTTCTTCTAATATGTTGTTTACTTTGACCTTTGTGCTCACCACCCAATAATATAGTTGTATGGAGAAAACTGATTTAGAAATTACTGTATTGTCTGTAGCAAGTTGCTTCCTGGCCTTTGAGATTTAGTCAGTTTTATTTGTTGCCTATGGTATTTTCTCCTGTACTTTCTAATTCTATACCTGATAAAACTATGGATTGCCCACACTAGGGAGGCATCAGACTAGTCTACAAGTCTTTAGCATCTTTCATTCCTTGATCTCAAACCACAATTTCTGACATAGTTTTTGCTGCAATCTGTGCTGACTTTGGGGTGGCTAGGTGGCACCATAGTGCATAGAATAGTGGGCTGGGACTCGGGAAGATTCTTCCTGAGTTCAAATCTGGCCTCAGACATTTACTGGTTATGTGACCCAGGAAAAGCCATTTAACCTCATTTGCCTCAGTTTCCTTATCTGTCAAATGAGCTCAAGTAGGAAATAGCAAACCACTCCAATATCTTTGCCAATAAAATACTGAATGAGGTCACAGAATCAGATGTGACTGAAAATGTCTGAACAACCAGTAGTACCTACTTTGGCACAAAATTTGTCATTTGTCAAGTACATCTTGACTTTGGAGAATTTTGTCATGTTCTTAATACAATTTTAGTCTCCTAGAATGGATGTTGACTACTATGATGACTTATTAGTTCCATGTTTTTGAGGAGAACCTCAGTTTTTGAAATTCAATTTTATTTTTTCCCCTAGTACTATCTTTTCCCAAATACCGGGCATATCTTTTGTATATATATCTTGTCTATTTTTATATATACATATGGTCTACCCAGTAGAATACAAGCTCTTCAAAGGCAGAGACTTTCATTTTTGTTTTTGTAGCTCTAGTGCCTGACCAATGCTTATTGTTGATTGGGACTTCTAAATGACAAAGTATTTTTCAGATCTCTCCCACTCCTCTGTGACTTATAATCTATACTTGAAAGTGTTCTGTCATTGGGACCTTTGAGTCTCTTCTTAAACTTTTCCATCTATCATTACTTTTCCTACAGATTTCCTTGGGGGAAAAGTGTGGTGAACTCTTATAATTCTGTATATGTAGATGCATGTAAGTTTTTCAGTTAGAATATTATTGGATATGTCTGTGGGTAGATTTGATCTTTTTATTTAATGAATAGATTGCAAGTATCTAATTAGAATTTGCTCCCCAGAATCTCTCTTTCCCAGCTTCCCATGTTCCTTCTCATGGTACATGTTAATAAGGGAGGATATAAGTTTTGTGTAGCCCTGCCTCTCTCTCTTTTCCCAGGAGAATGGAACTGGGAAAGTTGCCTTTACTCAGGCTTTTACTTTTGTCCTTTCATTTCTTTTACTTCAAGTGATTATTAATAAATCTTATAAAATATAATAGTTGGAGCTATTAGATATTAATTTTAATCTTATGCAAGGAACCCCAAATAAAGAGGTTTTCAATTTACAATATAGCTAATACAGGTTGTGCTAAATTTCTACTGGAGAGTCACTTGATAATAACCCGTACGACAAGTTTCCCCATTTTGGCTTGATTTGAAATAGAATTAAGGCCCAGATTTCTCTTGGTAACACCTAGCTGTATGACCTTTTGTAAATCCTTTAAGCTCTCCATAAACTGAGATGAAATTTGCACTTATCTATAGTGCAGAAGCAAAAGATCTAATGTCTGTAAATCATAACATGACAGTCAGAAATAAATGTTTCTTTTTCTGCCAGTGATAGCAATGGACAATTCCTGGCATGTGTTAACATGGTACTCACCCTTTTCAGGCAGCTGGTATCCAGTGGATAGAGTACTGGGTCTATAGTCAGGAAGATCTGAATTCCAATCCAGCCTCAGATACTAACTGGGTGTGACCTTGGGCAAGTCACTTAACCACTGCCTGCCTCAGTTTCTTCAGCTCTAAAATGAGGATAATAATAGCATTGACCTCTCAGGGTTGTTGTGAGGATCTAATGAGACATTGTAAAGTGCTCAGCACATTGCTGATAACATAATAGGGACTTCATAAATGCTTCTTCCCTTTCCTTTCCTCTTTGTGGTTTGGCCCCCTTTGGCAATTGATGTTTGAAGGTATGAGGAAAATCTCAGATCTGTGTTTGCATACCTGAAAATTATTATTATCTTTCTCCTTTATTAAAGGTAATTATTCACTTTCAGTAGTATGACGTGAACTTTAGCGCCTCCCTCCCCCCCATCCCTGCCTCCCTTTTTTTTGAAGCCCTTACTTTCTGTCTTAGTGACAACTTTAAGACAGAAGATCTAGGGCTAGGCAAACAGGATCAAGTGACTTGCCCAGGGTTACACCACTAGGAGCCTTCTGAGATCAAATTTGAACCCTGATTCTCCCAACTCTATTGTGCTACCTAGCTACCCCTTGTGCTCCCTTTTTTCTGGTACTTTTTCCATTTTCACAAAATTGATATTATTTGCTTGAACTTTTGGCCATGTTCTTTGAGAGTAGAGATTGTTTTATTTTTTGCATTCATGTCTCTAATACCTAGAACTCATAATAGAGTGCTTAAATAATGCTTAATTATTGATTGATTGAATGGTCAAGTACTCAATAGAGCAAAGAAGATCTCAGTAAATTCTGTTTTCCTTCACTGTGCCCACTAATGAATAGAATCTTAGTCTCCAGAAATGAATGTGGGTGACTAAGATGACTTCTTAGTTCCATATTGTTGAGAAGGACCCCACTTTTTGAAATTTTGGTTAAAAGCTTAAAGTAATCTGCTATTTGGTAGAATGGAAAGAGGATAGACTTTGGTGTTAGGAGACCTGGGGTCAGAGCCCTGTGCTGACCCTTAGAGCTTTGAGCAAATTTTTTATCTCATTGGGCCTCAGCTCTGCAAAATGAGGGAATTAAAGTCAGATAGCCTCTTTGATCCCCTCTGGCTGGAGACCTATGATTCCCTACACAACCTTAGCCCTGGAGAAACCCAGATGAAAATAAAACAACAGTTCCTGCCTCCAGGAGGCTTCTATTCTCCTGGATATTTTACTTTTCATTAGAGACTGAGCATTTACCATGTATCCAGTCTGACTTACCACAAAATAAATCCTTATGCATTTCCTGGCATTAAAATTTCTGTGAGTATTTAAAAAGGTTTGAGAGTTTTAATTTATTATATTTGCATCTATTTTTCTTACAACTTTGATAATTGAAGTGTGGCATCATGGAAAGAAGACTTAATCTAAAATCTGAGGGCCTGGATTTAAGTTTCATCTCTGATACTTACTAACTGGGTGCTCTTGGGCAAATCACTTAACTTCCTTAGGTTTCAGTTCCCTGATTTATCTAATGAGGGGGTTGGTTGAGGTGGCTTCTGGTTGAGGTTTCTTTCAGCTCCACACATAGGCATTTCTGGATGGGGCCATGGATAGAGCACAGGATTTGGACCCAAGAACACCCGAGTTCTAATCTTGTCCCAGACACTGACTAGCTATGTGACTTAACCTGGGCAAGTCACTTAACCTCTATCTGCCTCATCTGTCAAATGGGGATAATCATTACACTGCCTTCCCAAGGGTTATCAATAGGACAGAAATGAAATAATAATTGTTAAGTGCTTAGCACTGCGCCTGACACGTAGCAGGTGCTTAATAAGTGCTTATTTTTGTATTCTCTTCTGTAAAATGGGAATAATGAAATAGCCTATCTTGCAAGGTTATTGTGAGAATTAATTGAGTTAGCACATGTGAAGTGCTTTGTAAAACCTCACAATACTATTTAAATGCTGCTGCAATCTTAAGTGCTTTGCTATCCTACCTTGGCTCTGGAGAGGATCTCTCCTTAGGGGAGATGGAAGTAGGAGACCAGTGGTGTTAGTAACAATGGTAACAAGTGTGGAGGAGGGAGAGTGATGGCACAAACTCAGAGAATGCTGAGTTCTTTCTAGTGCCGAATTTGGCCTCCTCATCAGGAGACTGACTGATTTTTATCTAGAACTTTGCTTATTTAAATAAGTCTCTCTTCTCCCTCTGATGTGAAATGGAATCGTGTTTTGATTCTGTCCAGATCCCAGCAATGTAGCTTTTGATGTCCTATTGCATTCCCCCCCTTTTTTTCTTTTAAGTAGGAAGATCATTTCTCAGAGATCTTAGGCAGATACAAGGATGAGATTTTCATAAAAATATTTGCTCCTGCAATTTTAATTGTTTAAAGGGGGATTATGACAGCTGTGGCCTGCATTTTATAAGAGGTTTCTTTTTCTTTCCCTTTTTCTTCTTGCCTCCCACAAGGGCACCAAAAAGGAATGGCAGAAGTCTTTTATTGAATATTTATGGGACTGATGAAATACTGCATCTGTTGGCAGTTAATTTCAGCGCTTTCTAGGAACAGCAAGCCATGTGACATATTTCTGCACAGCGGGAGTGCCGCCATCTCTCTTTTTGAAATGGACATTTAAAATTCTTTTCTCACTTATGGAGGAATTCTTTTTTGGGGGGGAGGGAAAGGAGTGGAGAAGGGAAATCTGCATTTAGAGAGGGCCCTGTGTTTCTTGAATGTTCTTCATGTTTTCATAGATTGTTGCTTAAGAGGAATGCCAGAATTCCATGCTATGCCATATGGTGAGTCTGCTGCTGGGACTCAAGTCCACTAGTTTGAACAGGATGGATGCTGATGGAAGGGGAAGCCGAACACTTTAGCTTCTAGGGTGTGGTCTTTTGTTTGGAGAAAACTGAGAGATACCAGCCCCCTGGGAAGTGGCTCCTCACTAAGAGGAGAACCAAGAGACTTTTAACATCTGGGTCTCAGTGCTCAGGCTGCCTCCAAGATGCCTCTTGAAAGCCAGTCAGAGGGAAGGAGGACTCCTTTTGGAGGACCCCCCCCCCTTTCTTTAGTCTGTGTAAAAGGATCTAACAGGTATATGATCTCTCCTCCTTGTTTGCCCATTTCCCATATTTTTTCAAAGAGCAATGGAGAATAGGAGAGGGATTTACCTTTCTTACCTCCTCTTACCACCAACCAAACAGTAGTTCAATGCAACTATAAGGAGAATCTCATGATGTTCTTGTCCAGGAGGCCTGAGAAGGGAATTCCTAGTATCAGAAGGTCTTAGCTCTAAAGTTAGAAAGGAACTCAGAGGCCATCTAATTAAATTCATTCATATCACTGATAAGGAAAGTGTTAACCCTCATAAAGGCAGGAAGTATCGGAGGGGGATCTGAATTTTTGCCTTCCCATTTTAGTGTGAGTCTGCCTTGGGCTCATAATCTTTGAGTTCTGGATGGTGGCTGTCATTCTATCTCCTTTTCAGATCATAGGTTAGAGAAGTAGAAGCTCTCAGAGTGGACATTTCCTGTCCAAGGTTTACTCTTATCCGAGGAATTGACAGAGCTCAGAATCACTATGTAGAGGTAGGCATGTGTCTGAGAAGAGACATCCTGAAAGCAGACTTTTCCAGCCTTAAGGGTAACTTTGTGTCTCTCCCAGGTTCCTAGGGGAGAAGTCTTTGGTAGTGTTTCTTTTCTTTTTTTTCTTCATTGTAAGTTATTTATTTAGTCAATTTAGAACATTATTCCTTGGTTACAAGAATCATATTCCTTCCCTCCCCCCATCCTTCCCATAGCTGACACACAATTCCACTGGGTATTACAAGTGTCCTTGATCAAAACCCATTTCCATGTTGTTGATGTTTGCACTAGGATGTTCTTTTAGAGTCAACATCCCCAATCATATCCCCATGATGCATATAGTCAAGCAATTGTTTTTCTTCTGTGTTTCTACTCCCACAGTTTTTCCTCTGAATGTGGATAGTGTTCTTTCTCGTAAATCCCTCCAAGTTGTTTGGGATCACTGCATTGCCACTAATGGAGAAGTCCATTACATTAGATTATGCCACAGTGACATTGTTCTCCTGGTTCTGCTCCTCTCGCTCTGCATCACTTCCTGGAGGTTGTTCCAGTCTCCATGGAACTCCTCCACTTTATTATTCCTTTAGCACAATAGTATTCCATCACCAACATATACCACAATTTGTTCAGCCATTCCTCAATTGAAGGGCATCCCCTCATTTTCCAATTTTTGCCACCACAAAGAATGCAGCTATGAATATTCTTGTACATATATTTTTCCTTATTATCTCTTTGGGGTACAAACCCAGCAGTGCTATGGCTGGATCAAAGGGCAGATAGTCTTTTATCTCCCTTTGGGCATAGTTCCAAATTGCCCTCCAGAATGGTTGGATCAATTCACAACTCCACCAGCAGTGCATTAATGTCCCAACTTTGCCACATCCCCTCCAGCATTCATTACTTTCCATTGCTGTCATGTTAACCAATCTGCTATGTGTGAGGTGATACCTCAGAGTTGTTTTGATTTGCATCTCTCTGATTTTAAGAAATTTAGAACATTTTTTCATGTGCTTATTAATAGTTTTGATTTCTTTAACTGAAAATTGCCTATTCATGTCCCTTGCCCATTTACCAATTGGAGAATGGCTTGATTTTTTTGTACAATTGATTTAGCTCTTTGTAAATTTGAGTAATTAGACCTTTGTCAGAGGTTTTTGTTATGAAGATTATTTCCAAGTTTATTTCCTTTCTGATTTTGGTTGCATTGGTTTTGTTTGTACAAAACCTTTTTAATTTGATGTAATCAAAATTATTTATTTTATATTTTGTGATTTTTTTTTTCCTAGCCCTTGCTTGGTTTTAAAATCTTTCCTTTCCCAAAGGTCTGACATGTACACTATTCTGTGTTCACATAACTTATAGTTTCTTTCTTTATATTCAAGCCATTCACCTATTCTGATTTTATCTTAGACTGTCTTGCTGAGGTCACTTACCCTTAGTCTATTCCATTGATCTTTCTTTCTGTATCTTAGCTAGAATTATGCCTAATTACATAGCAATAAATATGGCAATCTAGGTGATATGAATGAATACTTACAAAAATATTAATTGCCTAGACTAACAGAGGAAAAAATAGGCTACCTAAACAGCCCCATATCAGAAAAAGAAATTGAACAAGCCATCAAAGAGCTCCCTAAGGAGTTCCCTTCCCTTCCCCCCTAAGGGGGGGAAGCTGGGTAGCTCAGTGGATTAAGAACCAGGCCTAGAGACCCCTAGGTTCAAATGTGGCCTCAGACACTTCCCAGCTGTGTGACCCTGGGCAAGTCACTTGACCCCCATTGCCTAGCTCAATACACAGTATTGACTCCAAGATGGAAGGTGTGAATTTTAAAATCTTCATCTTGCTTGGTCTAGCACCCCAAATTGTGCACACCTACAGTACACGGGCATGTGCTAGTCAATGACAAATCAGAAATAACTAACTGCCCACCTGGGCTGTCCAAAGCCAAGCTTGAGCCACCATTGGCATTTGTGAGACACAGGAAGTGAGGTAGGGAACAGCCTCTGGAATTTGCGCACTTCCTGTGGACAGCTAGACGCCAGTTTGTGCTAGGTCCTTGAGCAGGGTGGAGGCCCGCAGACAGCTTCCCTTCAGATCAGTCAGGTGAGTCAAGGACTGATTCCTTCTCTACCTTGGCCCTTTGGGCCTAATCTCCCTCTGGCCAGAGGTTGAGTAACCCCTTTCCCTTTTCTCCTCTCTAGTTCTCTCCCTCTCCCTTTTCTTACTCCCATTGTGATTAAACCACCATAAATTCCATTCTGACTTGAGTGTTTCATTTTAGGAATTTCATAAGTAAATTCCTTGGCGGCCATAGTTTTAATATTATAACAACCTTCAAAGGTGATATTTTCATTACAACAAAGGTAAGGGTTTAAAAAAAAAGAACTCCCTAAGAAAAAATCCTCAGGACCAGACGGATTCACAAATGAATTCTATCAAACATTCAAAGAACAATGAATCCCAATATATCTCCAACACATCTCAGTAGCAAGAATTAGAAAGAGAAATTCCATTTAAAATCACCCCAGACACTATAAAATACTTAGGAATCTATCTGCTGAGACAAACACAGGAATTATATGAACACAACTACAAAACACTCTGCACACAATTAAAGCTAGATCTAAACAATTGGAAAAACATTGATTGCTCATGGGTAGGATGAGCTAACATAATAAAAATGACAATCCTACCCAAATTAATTTACTTATTTAGTGCCATACCCATTGAACTACCAAAAACTTTTTTACTGAATTAGAAAAAAAAAAACATAATAAAATTCATTTGGAAGAACAAAAGATGAAGGATATTCAGGGAAATCATAAAAAAAATGCAAAGGAAGGAGGCCTTGCAGTCTCAGATCTCAAACTATACTATAAAGCATCATCATCATGATGGTCATCAAAACAATTTGGCAGTGTGTTCTTTAAAGGAGGCAGAGGATCACCAGTGTGACTCCTAAACTGGGGTATTGGAGCTGTGCTGTGGGGGATGGGAAGGGTCCAGGGAGTGGAGCAGGAATGAATGAGCAAATCAAGCATTTATTCAGTGCCTGCTGAATGTGCCTTACTTAGCTCATTGGGGTATAAAGAAAGGCTATAGAGGGCAGTGAGGGCTCACTAATTAGAGAGCCAGACCTAGAGATGGGAGGTCCTGGATTCAACTCTGGCCTCAAACACATCCTAGCTGTGTGACCCTGGAGAACTCACTTAACCACCAACTACACCCCCCCCTTTCCACTCTTCTGCCTCAGAACCAATACACAGTAATGACTCTAAGATGGGAGGTAAGGGAAAGAAAGAAAAAAAAAGAAAGAAAAAGAAAGGAAGCAAGCAAGCAAGAAAGGAAGGAGGAAAGAAAGAAAAAGAAAAACAAAACACAGCCCCTGATTTCAAGGCACTTACAGGATAATGGAAGATATAACGTTCAAACAATTAACAATTATGTACAAACAAGATACAGACAGGACACATTAGAGTGAAGGAAGCCAGGGAAGTTAGGAAGCAGAAATGTTGAAGGAGAGCATTCCCTGGCATAGGAGTCAGAGAAAATGCATGGAATCTGGAGATTCATACTGCCTTATGGGAGGAATAGCAAGCAGGCCAGTGTCACTGCCACAGAATGTGATGGACATATAGATTATGGTGCAAGGAGACTGAAAAGGTTAGAGGGAGGCAGGCTATGAAGGGTTTAGAATGCCAAACCAAAGAATTTATATTTGCTACTGGAGGTGATAGGGAGCTACTAAAGACAGAGCTAATAACTGGGGGAATATATAGGATTTTCTGGGAAATTAGGGATTTCTAACTCAGCCATCCTATTTTCAACACCACTGAGAAGAACTAATCCAATCCCTTGATTCAGAGCCGGTAGGAACCTTAGAGAATGTCAAAATCAGACCTTCTTTTTCCCAAATGAGAAACCTGAAGCCCAGAGAAGGAATGATTGTCCCAAGGTCATACAGATCATAAGCAGCAGAACCCCATCCAATTCCAGATCATCTGGAGAGCTGGAGACAGCAAGGCCCGAGTTTGAATCCCACTTCAGACACCTCCTGAGCTCTGTGACAGCAGGTAATTCACCTCAGTTTCTTCATCTGCAAAATAAAGGAATTGGACAAGATGACTTTTGTTTCTTTTCTTTTCTTTAAAAAAAAACTTTTCTTTTCATCTTAGAATCAAGACTGTATTGATTCCAGGGCAGCAGAGGGATAAAGGTTAGGCAATGGGGGGGGTAAGTGACTTGTGCCCAACAACCCATAGCTGGGACATCTGAAGCCAGATTTTAGGCCAGGACCTCCCGGCTCTCAATCCACTGAGCCACCCAGCTACCCCCATTCTTTCTCTTTCTAAAGCCAACCCACCTCGAAATCCTTGACTGCACTTGGTATTCTGCAGATGTGGCCAGGTCCAAACAAATAGTGAGATCAGATATATAACCTCTATTGTTCAAGGGAATGCGGAGGAATTTGATCTCTTGTGGATGAAGGGACATCTAAAGCTCTTTGCTTCCTGTTGGGGGCTGGGAGCTGGGGGGAGGGGGTGGGGATCTCCTAGCATGTAGTTAGAGCTGAAAGTCTGTCTTCTTTCTCCCCCCTCCCCTGAAACTCCTCTGGCCCCAAAGGCCAAGCTACCCCTTTTCTTGGTGTGATTTGGTGGCTCTGAGCGTTTTCACGGTCACCCCTGCGCCAGGACAGCCCGAAGTAGCAAACTCCGCAGACCCCCTGCTGTTAACATGGGAGCTCCGAGCAAGCCCTGGTTCTTGCCTCTGCAGCTTCCCATTCTCCGGCCTGTAGTTCAGACTTGTGGGCTGCAGGAATGTTTGCCTTTCCGTGACTTTGCCGGGCAGCTGTGTTTACACTTGTTCCCACGTCTGGGGAGCACGGAGCACACATATATGGGCCTGGAGAGAAGGCTCGGCCCATGCTGCCCAAGTAAGGAGCCTGCGCCGTCGCTCCCAGCGCTCGCTGCCTCTTCACTAGGGCACCAGCAAATGGGAAATCTCCGGGGAGGCCCGGCAGGTTGCGATCCCGGCCCTTATTTCTGCTAATGTGATGAAGTGGACTTGACTTCTCGTAAGAAGTGCCAAGCTCCCAATTCCTGGAAATGCTCATGTTCCAGTTCTTCCTGGCACCGCGGCAGACAGGGCGGTTGCTCTGCTCCCAAAATAATATTGCTGAGACGCACTAATTAGGGAAGCAGGAGTGCGGCCTTTGACACTCCGAATAGAAGGCCGGCTTCAGAGCGGCACTCGCGTCGACCATCCCAAAGACTTCTTCTACCATTAAAATGTAGGAATAGAGAAATAGTCGTTTGGAGCCACATGACGGGGAGAGTGAATGGTATGCAGGGCTGTGACTGCGGTGCTCCCATCCAAACCTTAATCAGCCCTGCTTAGCAGCACCAGGCAGGCGCACTCCGAGGCCCCTTAGGGCTAAGTCTAGGTGCTGGAGCAAAGACTGGGAAACTAGTGTGCTGCTGCTAAGAGTGGGAGGAACTGGGGAAGGAGGGGGTAGCCATTTTTATAGCTAAGCTCCCCCAGCAACCGATTGCATCCTGGATCTCCCTGAATGAGTGAATTTCCTCCTCCCCGGAAGATACAGTCCCTTGGAGACTTATAGAGACATCCTTGGGAGATGGGTGCCTGCAGCAGCCAGCCAGGCATTCGACAAGTATTTCTTTCTTTTTGAAACCCTTATCTTCTGTCTTAGAATCAGTACTGATGACCAGATCCCAGGAAAGGATTAGGAATAGGAAAGGGTTAGACAATTAGAGTTAAGACTTGGCCAGGGTCACACAGCTAGGGAGAGTCTGAGACCAGTTAACAAGCATTTATTAATGAGGTGCTGTGCCTAGAACTGGGCTGGTCACTGAGGATCCAAAGATAAAAAATTCTGAATTCTTACAGCAAATTGTATCTCACCGCACCTTCTACCTTGCTCATTAAACTCATTCAACTCCTGATTCTTCTCTGTACATTGATTCTATGGTCCCTAACCTTGTGGTAGGAGCGACATTATTATTATTTTAAAATTCTTACCTTCTATCCTAGTATCAATTCTAAGACAGAAAAGCAACAAAGGCTAGGTAATGGGGGTTAAGTGACTTGTCCAGGGTAACATAGCTATTAAGTGTCAGAGGCCAAATTTGAACCCTGACTCCAGACCTGGTGCTCTAACCACTGTGCTACCTCCCTTCCCCTAAATTATTACTTTCCAGACCCTTGGCCAATGGGCTGATCCTTTCCCCCCTCTTTTTTTTTTTTCCAGTATGATAAGCTTTGAGGGCACCATCTGAAGTGGGATAAGTGAGTCTGTCCAGAAAGACTGGGCTTGCAACTTTCACTCCTCCTTCCTTTCCCTCTAGCAGGACAGACAGTGACAAAGCGAGGATTACATGATTTACTAAGGGAAGTTGCTTTTTATTTATTTTTTTAATCCTTACCTTCCATCTTAGAGTCAAAACTGAGTATTGGTTCCAAAGCAGAAGAGCGGTAAGGGCTGGGCAATGGGGGAGTTGAATGACTTGCCCAGAGTCAGACTGGGGGAAGTTGCTTATTAAAAGAACTCTTAGGAAATCCTTTCCATCAAATAAGGCATTAATTCATTGGCATAATTCATGGATCAATGCGGCGTGCAACTTACATAAATATGGTCAGAGTCTGGGTTCCCATGCCGATGACAACACTTATTCATGTATGTTCGTTTTTTCACAATATGAAGTCTACCTATAGAATGCTGGTTAGGCAGGGATTTCAGCCTCTCAGAAGGTCACCTGCAATATCTTGGTTTATTTACTCTTGTTTTAGGGGTGGGGTGACTTACTGGGACCAGGGGAAACATTCTGTAGAAATGAATTTCCTCAAATGAGTCTTCAGGAAGTATACTGTGTATTTTTCACTCTGCTATTTGAAGTGCTTCTCTGTTTATCTTTGTATGAATATTCCATTTGAAAGAGTATCTCAGATTATGTAACCAACTCCCTGCCCCCACCCCATCTCTTGTTTGTCTTCTGAAATATTAAGTTTCAAGATCTTTTCCTTTCTAGATTTTCTCCAAACTGTTGGAGTGCAGACGATTTAACCTTTGCCAAATGGCTTTTTAAATTATATTTATCTGCTTCAAGGAGATTGGAATTGTAAATATTTGGGTGCTGCTTCTAGTTTCAGGCTCTTTTTTTTCTCTCTCATGTGGAATTGGGACTCTAATGGTTTTCCTTACTTACCTCATAGGATCTTTTAAAGAGTAATCCTTTTATAGAACCAGAGAGTGCTACATTATAGATTTGGACGAGTTAGGGATTTTCCTGCAAACCCTTCATTTTACAGAGAAAGGATTTGAGAGTCAGAGAAGATACATGGTTTGCCCATAGTCACCCAGGCAGTGACAGATGCAGGATTTAATACCATTGAACTTGATCAGCAAGTTGTTCTGGGAAGATTAAACAGAATTATTAAGAATATTTGACCTTTATGTGTGTGGGCATTTCAAATGAGTTTAATATGTAGTATAGTACATAGATTTTTAACCCTTACCTCTGTCTTAGAATCAGTACTATGTATTGGTTCCAAGGCAGAAGAGCAGTAAGGGCTAGGCAATAAGAGTTAAACGACTTGCCCAAGGTCACATAGTTAGAGAGTCTTGGAGGCTAGATTTAAACCCAGAACCTCCTGACTCCAGGCTCGACACTCTACCCACTGTGCCACCTAGCTGCCCTGTAATTTAGTTTGAATAGCTTGAAGATCTAGTCCAGTATTATTGGTAAAAACATATATATATGTACATATAAATATCTATATAAATATATAATATATATATATAAATATATATAATATAAATATATATAAAAATAAACTATATAAATAGTTTTTTTGGTCCTTCCATTAATTTATTTAACATTCGTTGAATGCCAGTGACACACTTTACCAAATTTAACTCAGATTCAGTCCTGACTTCTGTCTAGGGAAGTTTCTGATCTGTCAGTATGATTGTCAGCTTGTTTTGTCAGGCCCTACTGTGATAACAAAGTTTGATATGGAAGAGAGATCCCAGGGATAATCTCACCTGAGACCTGGTGGGACATGATTCATGGTTGGCATTCTTCAATGGAAGGGAGCACCTTAGTCAAAGAGCATATTTCTTCCTCTGTCTTTTCATCCTTCTTCTAGTTTCAGAGAGTGGAGGTAGGCCTTCTTGCTCTTGATTCTATTTTCTTCATTTATTCTTCCATTCTTCTCCTTTCTCCTGGAGAGCCTTATGACGCATAGAGAAGCTCTCGTCCATTTGAACTCTCAGCTGGTTATCTTCCATGTCAGTGGTAAGCCAAAATCTTCCTGTTTTATGTCTAGTCTGATATGAATTAATCAGAGATATGTACTTTTCATTCAGATTTTTGAAATGTTTATCTATTTATCTTTGTATGAATATTCCATTTGAAAGAGTCAAAGCCAGATATCTTAATATATCTTTCAGGGAATCTCGTATAATTTTCACATTCATGGAAGACAGTTCACTGGAGGAGTGCCTTCAAGGTGACATTTTGCCTTAATGAATCAAATGTTTTCTTGTCAACTAACTAGCACAGTGGAATCTTGTGGTTTTTCACCTTTTATGTAATGGTATGACTGTAAAGACACTATGTGCCACAAATAAGGGAGGCATTGTGCATATGTAGAATAGCTTTTGTAAAAGACTGATTGTTCCTTTCTTATATTTTCATCAAGAATGTTCTGGTTACATATGGAGATTACTCCTAAAATTTTGAAGAGATGAGAAAATTGGCATAAAAAGTGGTAGTTGTTGATAATCTTTCAATCACCCTTTTTTTATTTTGGAAAGAAAATACCAGATGTTATTGCTATCATTTGATATCTTTCCCTCTTTGAAAATCCATCCCTCGTGTGCTTTGGCTTGGTCCAGTTATTTGTCCTTTATTTCTTTTCTTTTCTTTTTGAAACCCCTACCTTTGTCAGTATTGCTTCTAAGACAGAGGAGTGGCAAGGGCTAAGCAGTTGGGGATAAGTGACTTGCCCAGGTCCTCCTGACTCTAGGCCTACCATTTGATCCACTGGGCTGACTAGCTGCCCCTATTTAGTTTCTTAAGTCTTATACTTTCTAGTTTAGTTTCGTTAGTCTTTTTAGGTTTTCCTTCAACACATGGTGACTGTGATATCAAAGTCCACTTGTGATGCCACTGTTATTTATGAAGAAAATAATCTGTTATAAAAATGTTTGACAGCGTGTATCCACTTTTCATTCATTTATGGTTCTTTCAGATTTGTCCTGGAATAATGCTCTTGGAATGATTTGGTTTAATTGAGTTTCCTACATAACTTATTGCAAATTTGCCTTTCCTTCCACTATTTTTCATTATTTTTTATCAAGTAATTCTTCGTATCATCTTCCATCACCCTTTTCTGTTGAAAATTCACTTACATTATATATTATTGCACACGGTTGCCATCTCTCTCCACTTGGTGAGGAGATGGAGTACTTCTAGTTTGTGGTATTTTCTAGGTCTATTGGCTTTCTTTGTTGTACTGATTGTTAAAAGTTCCACAAGAAATGTGATTTGTGCATGCTGATGTCTGTTACCTCATCCATATCCCATTTTGTGATGATAATCTGTTTAAGTAGGTCAACGTGGAGCTGTTTTAAATACATGAGATTCTTTAAAAATTTTTTTAGTTCAGTATTGTATTTGATCTTTTTTCTAATAAGTCATATAGTCTTTATAGAGAACAGATTTGGGAATGATTTTCACATCAATATCCAATTATTTCCAATATGTTAAGAGTCCATTTCTGTCTTTATGATTTTATTCAGTGCTCATCATGTCTAGTGCCTTTTGATGCTCTTCATGAGGAGAGTATTCATGATGCATAAGCCTAAGGCTTTTATGTAATCTCTAAATGGTGACTTCTCTTATTTTTTCCTTCTGAACCATATTTCTAGTGCATTTTTTCCCTTTCTTTTCTGCATCTACTATCACCAAAAGCTTTAAGTTATATGTTGGTTTAATTTGGAGGCCTTTATTGAGTTCTCCATAGAGTTTGTCTTTATTTTATATGACATAGAGAGAAGAATCTGCAATTTTTATCATGGAATTTCTCTTTTGTTCATATTTATCATGAATCAGGAAAGATAAGATGACCAAGAATCTCAGGAGATGTTTCTTATTGCCTTTGGATGCTTGATGAAACCCACTCTGCCAAATCTCTTATTTACATCTCTAAGGAGAACCAGTAAAATATCCTTGCATTTAGCTACAATTTTCATGTATCTCAAAATTTCATTTATAGTGAGAATTTCAACACTAATATAATTCAGGTCCACCAGGTTCCTGTTGATCTGTTGGTTGTTGGACAAGACTGTCTCATTTAGAATATCTATAGTTAATTTAACATTTATAGGCTGTCCTTGTTGATGGACAATTGAAAAAACTTTGGGACTTTTAATAGCTTATACTCATTTGCCTAGAACTCTTCCCCTTATAGTTTCAGGCTCCAAAAAACTAAGAGTTATTTTGTACTCTTCTTTTGTTCTTGGAGTTATCCTGGTCAGACAAGTCGCCCCCTATGGTTTAGCTCAATGGCAATGAGTTGTTTATCCTTAGCTTGATTGGTCTTTAGACAGCAGACACAGCCTATTGTTGGATTTTTCTGTATGGTAAATTCTATGCTTGTCTTCCTTTTGAACCCAAGTTTACCTCCATAAACTCCTTGAAAGTGGAAACCTCATTTTTGCCTTTCTCTGTATTCCTCAGGCTTATCACATAGCCTGGCACTGTGTCAACAAGTAAGTCAATAAATATCAACTAATATTTATTAAGTGCCTCCTATGTGCTAGACTGGGGATAAGCACTGGGGATTTTTTTTTTTAAAAAGGGCAAAATCTTCTCAAAGGCCAGTTCCTGCTCTCAAGGAACTCACATTTGAATTAAGGAAACAATAAGCAAACAACTATGTACAAACATCTACCTAATTTCATTATAAGGACTGTAAAGGACAAAGTAGTATTTTAGCTGAAACTTGAAGGAATTCAGGGAAGTCAGAAGATGGAGATGGGGAAGGAGACCATTCTAGGCATGGGGAACAGCCCTGAAAATATCCAGAATTGTTCTGAGGTACCACCTTACACCCATCATTTTGGTTAATGTGACAGAAAAGGAAATGACAAGTGTTGTGGGAAAAGTGGGGGAGTTGTGAACTGATCCAGTCATTCTGGAGAACAACTTGGAATTATGCCCAAAAGGCTATGATACCTTTTGACCTGGTAATACCACTACCAGTTCATACCCTAAAGAGACTGGAAAAAAACATGAAACAGGACCTATTTGTACAGAAATATTTATAGCAGCTCTTTCTGTGGTAGCAAAGAGTTGAAAACTGAGATATCCATCAATTGGGAAATTACTGAATAAGTTGTGGTATTAGGGTTGTGATGGAATATTATTGTGCTATAAGAAATGATGAGCAGGAGGGTTTCAGAAAAACCTGGAAAGCCTTATATGAACTGATACGAAGTGAAGTGAGCAGAACCAGGAGAACAATGTATGTAGTGACAGCAATACTGTATGATGAGTAGCTGGCTGTGAATGACTAAGCTATTCCAAAGGACTCAATATTAAAAAAATAATGCTGTCTACCTCCAGAAAAAAAACTACTGGAGCCTCAATACAAATAGAAGTATACCATTTTTCACTTTATTTTTTGTGAGGTTTTTTTTTCCTAATACAAGTCTTCCTCCACAACATTTGGTATGATAATAAACTTGTAACCTATATCAAATCGCTTCTCATCTCATGGAAGTAGGAAGGGAGAGAATTTAGAACTTGAAATGTCAGAAAATGAATGCTGAAAATTGTTTGTACATGTTAATTGGGGAAAAAATAAAATATTACTGAATTGTTAACAATAAAAGAAAATACTCAGCATTGGGATAATGGAGTGCTTTGCTCAGGAAATAGCAATTACATAGTACATCGAGGGTAATGAGGTATAAGAAGATTGGAAAGCTAGGAAAGGTAGATTATTAAGGGTGTTAAAAGGCAAACAGAAGATTTTATCTTTGGACTTGGAGGTAATAGGGAACTACTGGAGTTTATTGAATAGGGTAGTCCAAGACTTGTGCTTTGGGAAGGAGCTTAATAAATGCATGTTGATTGATGAGATATTGGAATATAATTTTCATTGGGGACCTTATTTAAAAAACAACAACCTTCAAAAAAAACATGATGTCCCTTCCAACCCTTACAAACCTTTCACTACAAAAATGAAACAACAAACCCTCAAAAACCAAACCACAGAGAAACTCTGAACTTCTTATTCCATGAGTATTGTCCATATAGAACAATATAATAATAATAAGAGTAGCAGCTAACATTTTTATAATGCTTACTGTGTGCTAGATGCTGTACAATATATTTTTTCCCCTGATATGCTCCTTTACTCTGCATTACCTACTCTCTTCCCTCTCAAAAATACTGTGATGGGGAAGCTAGGTGACTCAGTAATTAGAGAGCCAGGCCTAGAAACAGGAGGTCCTAGGTTCAAATCTTACCTCAGACACTTCCTAGTTTTGTGACCTTGGGCAAGTTGTTTAACCCCTTTACTGCTCTTTTGCCTTGGAACCAGTACTAAGTATTGATTCTAAGTCAGAAGGAAAGAGTTTTGGGGGGGGGGGGAAATGCTTTGCCAGAATGTCCTGGGCATGAATAGGAGAATGGCCTCTTTTTCTGGATTTTTGAGAGAAGTTTAGCAACAGGGTCAGGGGAATGAAAAATGAGGAAGTATAAATAAGGAAGTAGTTGGGGGTGCCAATAGAACTGGGGACTAAGGCTGGACTTGAGAGCAGGCTACATTTTTGCCACCACCACCACCAAATAGCCAGTTGGATCTCTGGAGCTTCAGGCAAAGGTACACTTTTGGCCTCACATAATTATGCTGAAGAACCAAGTTTTAAGCTGTCTAAGCCAAGGAACTTTTACTTTATGATGGTCTATGGAGGACTGTGGCCGCAGGCTTAGTAAGGGGAATAATTTGCAGATAATATTAGAAATAAAGGGAGGACTGAAAGAACAAATACACACCTAGCTCTCTCAAATGGCGATGCCAAGATACATATTATCATTATCCTTCTTAGAGAAGAGTTTCATTCACAGCAAGTCCTTGGATTGGCTCTTGTCATGATTATATTGGCAGAATGTTCTGTCCTCCCTAATGGGTTCCACTTGACTGTCTCTGCCCCCCCCCCCCCCAGTGGACTAATTCTGGAGGGCAGGTTCCCAAACTTTCTCTGATGAACCCTCTTTCACAAACTGAAAAAAAAAGGTTCTGTCAGAAGCTTGTTCAAAGTCTTACTGCTTTAATTTCATACCATTGGAACCTCCTACTAGAGTGTGCTCCCTTACCCTCTTTCTCTTTCACCACCCATCCCTTAACTAAGAAAATATGACCTCAGCCAGCTTTCGGGACATGCCTTCACAGAGGTCTTCCCTCCTAGTAGGCCAGAGGATATTCCACCATTTGTTCTGCAGGACCCAAACTGATCATTGCGTTTAGTCTGAATATAACTAGTTTTCTTTTCTCTTATGGTATTGTAGCTGTGAATATTTACTTTCTTTTGGTCAGTTCAGAGAAGTTTTTTGAATTCCCCATCATTTTTAGGATGCACTAACTTTCCCTTATGGGCATAGTTCAGGCATTGTTAGCTTGATGCGACCTGACTGTATTTCCTGCGTTTCATGACCTCCAAAAAGTACCGCTCTGCCCCCTCTCTGCATGTAGAATCTATATCAACTTACTAGCCCTCTCGAGGTGAGGGAGGACAGAATCTGGAACGCAAAAATGAAAACAAAATAAATGGTAAATGTTTTTATGTGTAATTTGAAAACTCTATAATGATTCTCAAAAAGAATGCTGTTGCAAATAGTTTGGAATATAGTAGAATTTGATTGCTGTGCCTGATTTCTTTTTTTTTTGTATTTTATCTATTTTATTATTTTTTCTATATTTCCCAATTATATTTTATTTATTTATTTATTTTTTAGATTTTTATTTGGTCATTTCCAAACATTATTCATTGGAAACAAAGATAATTTTCTTTTCTTCCCCCCTTCCCACCACCTCTCCCATAGGCCACACGCGATTCCATTGGTTATCACATGTGTTCTTGATTCAAACCCATTTCCATGTTGTTGGTATTTGCATTAGAGTGTTCATTTAGAGTCTCTCCTCAGTCATATCCCCTCCACCCCTGTAGTCAAGCAGTTGCTTTTCATCGGTGTTTTTACTCCCTCAGTTTATCCTCTGCTTGTGGATAGTGTTTTTTAGATCCCTGCAGATTGTTCAGGGACATTGCATTGTCACTAATGGAGAAGTCCATCACCTTCGATTGTACCACAATGTATCAGTCTCTGTGTACAATGTTTTCCTGATTCTGCTCCTTTCGCTCTGCATCACTTCCTGGAGGTCGTTCCAGTCTCCATGGAATTCCTCCACTTTATTATTCCTTTGAGCACAATAGTATTCCATCACCAACATATACTACAATTTGTTCAGCCATCCCCCAATTGAAGGGCATCCCCTCATTTTCCAATTTTTGGCGACCACAAAGAGCATAACTATGAATATTCTTGTACAAGTCTTTTTCCTTATTATCTCTTTGGGGTACAAACCCAGCAGTGCTATGGCTGGATCAAAGGGCAGATAGTCCTTTATCGCCCTTTGGGCATAGTTCCAAATTGCCCTCCAGAATGGTTGGATCAATTCACAACTCCACCAGCAATGCATTAGTGTCCCCACTTTGCCACAATCCCTCCAACATTCATTACTTTCCATAGCTGTCATGTTAGCCAATCTGCTAGGTGTGAGGTGATATCTCAGGGTTGTTTTGATTTGCATCTCTCTGATTATAAGAGATGTAGAACACTTTTTCATGTGCTTATTAATAGTTTTGATTTCTTTGGCTGAGACCTGCCTATCCATGTCCCTTACCCATTTGTCAATTGGAGAATGGCTTGATTTTTTGTACAATTCATTTAGTTCTTTGTAAATTTGAGTAATTAAACTTTTGTCAGAGGTTTTTATGAAGATTGTTTCCCAATTTGTTGCTTCTCTTCTGATTTTAGTTACATTGGTTTTGTTTGTACAAAAACTTTTTAATTTGATGTAGTCAAAATAATTTATTTTACATTTTGTGACTTTTTCTAAGTCTTGCTTGGTTTTAAAATCTTTCCCTTCCCAAAGGTCTGACATGTATACTATTCTGTGTTCACCTAATTTACTTATAGTTTCCTTCTTTATGTTCAAGTCATTCACCCATTCTGGATTTATCTTGGTGTAGGGTGTGCCTGATTTCTTTAAGGATTCACCTCAAGAGCTATCTTCTACATGAAGCCTTCCTCTAAGTACCTGAAAAGAAAACCAAATTAAACCACAACTCTGTATTTCTTTCTTCAAGAAATTATTACTTCTAGAAATAACCCCCCCCCCAAGGAAAGGACTGAATATTTTTAGTGAAATTTCTTAGAGATTTTCTCTGAGAAAATATCCATTCTAGTGATATATTTCCTTGTAAATATTAAATATAGGCATAAAAATATATATTGCATTAAAAACCAATTATATTTACATCTTTACAAATATAATTCTAAATCTTTTAAAATCACATTTTAAATAGTCCTTCCTTCAAGGAGTTGAGTTCTGTATAGTAATATAAAATATATTAACACATATAATAATTTTTTTTATGCAAAGTTATTTATTTATTTTACTCCCAAGGTTTCCAAAACCTTCTTTGTCCTCAGGATATCTCATTCCCCCCCAAATATATGGACTTGCAATTATTGGTCTGGTCACTACATTTCAAGCTCCAGAGTGTCCAGGGGCTAAACTCTGTTGGAAATGATTTTTGAAGGGTTGCTCATTTTTCTCCTAGTAAATCTCAATCCTACATCCCAATTCCCCTAGATGCACAACATGACTCGAAGTCTAAAGGGCCCCCATCTTCTGCTAACAGGCTTACAACTTCTCTAGGGATTGGTTCTCTTCTTTTTTCTTGCCCCTTGGCCGAAATTGATTGATATAGATAGGAAGCTTTGGGAAGGGAGAAGGGGGATGAAAACCAGTTGTATTTGATTTTCTTCATATAGTGCCCAACATACAGAATGTCACACGGAGTGGGGGAGCTAGGTGGCATAGTGGTTGGAGAGCCAGGCCTACAGACAGGAGGTTCTGGGTTCAAATTTGAACTCAGACACTTCCCAGCTCTGTGACCCTGGGCAAGTCACTTAACCCCCATTGCTTAGTCCTGACCACTCTTCTGTCTTGGAACCAGTACACAGTATTGATTCTAAGATGGAAGGTGAGGGTTTGAAAAAAAAAAGTCACGTGGAGGTGGGAAGGATGGGAAGAAGGGACAGAAGTATGGCATATTATAAAGAATTTTGAAGCTGATGTGGGGGTGTGAGGCTGTACTTGAAAGAGACGTTTCCATAAAGGAGAATCCCCACAGCTGCCATTTCACTGGAATTAAATTCTGTGAGCGCACTTCGTTTTACTGGGGCTACTTAACCTTTTACCCTCATCCAAAGTTGCCTTAGAGGAACAAGCATTAGGTAAGCCAAACAGATAACACTCTTGCCTTCCAGACAGTCACAGGAGGATTAGATTGCAGACTAGCCTATAAAAATACCTTAAGGTTTAGCTTCAGGGTTTTTTTTGGGTGTGCTCTGAGACGGTTTAGCCACCAAGAGGGTAAGCAAAGTGGGTGGTGGAGGAATGCTTGTCTTCCTCACTCCCTCCCTGACTCTTATTACTATCAACAAATTGATTACTTCTATAGCCAATAATTATTTAAATGTAAACACATGGCAAAGAATGATTGTTTATCCTTTGAGTTACATGTTGGAAACTGTGATGGGAATAACCTATAGTTTAGTGTCATTTGGGGTATCACTTGTCCCCCCATTTATCTAAGAGACTTCTCACATCTCCAATAGGCAAAGATTTACAGCGAAGTCTCCCTTAAACCAATAATCCCCCCCCCCTTTTTAAAAACATTACCTTCTGTTTTAGAATTGTATTGGTTCCAAGCAGAAAAGTGGTAAGGGCTAGGCAATGGGGGTTAAGTGACTTGCCCAGGGTCACACAGCTGGGAAGTGTCTGAGGCCACATTTGAACCTAGGACCTTCCATTTCTATGCTTGGCTCTTTATCTACTGAGCCATCTAGCTATCCCAGGGCTACTAGTCTTCACAAAGACCTCCCTATGGAATGGAAGGGGAAAGCATTTATTAAGTTTTCACTATGTATCAAGCACTGTGTGCCAAGGTTCTAGGAGTACAAATTAGCAAGCAGAATGGACCCTGCTCTCAAGGAGCTCATTTGAAGGGAGAAGATAACACTCATGGGAGAATAGAGAAGGGAAAGAGGAAAGGCTTTTTTTTTTTTTTAAACCCTTACCTTCTGTCTTGGAGTCAATACCGTGTATTGGCTCCAAGGCAGAAGAGTGGTAAGGGCTAGGCAATAGGGGTCAAGTGACTTGCCCAGGGTCACACAGCTAGGAAGTGGCTGAGGTCAGATTTGAACCTAGGACTTCCTGTCTCTAGGCCTGGCTCTCAATCCACTAAGCTACCCAGCTGCCCCAAGAAAGGTTTTTTTTGTTTTTTTTTTTACAAATTGCAGATTGAGTCTTATTGTCTTTTTATGATTATTATTATTTTCTAGGCAATGGGGGTCAAGTGACTTGCCCAGGATCACATAGCTGGGAAGTGTCTGAGGCTAGATTTGAACCTAGGACCTCCTATCTCTAGGCCTGACTCTCAATCCACTGAGCCACCCAGCTGCTCCCAGGAAAGGCTCTTTGGTCCTTAGGAGCCAGAACATACATGAAAAGGCCTGATGATTCCTAAGGGTTTGCAGCAGGGTGGTGGCAAAGCCTAGTGGTCTCCACCTTATGGGAAGATTCGAGTTGGCTATTTACTGCTGGTATAAGAGGCATGTGTGCTGTTCCCAGTTGACAGCCAGGAGAGGGTCCTCCTTCTTACACTCAACCAGTTTGAATAATGCTGTTGACAATGGGGGTTAAGTGATTTGCCAAAGGTCACATAGCTAGGAAGCATCTGAATCCAGATTTGAATCCAGAATATCCCATCTCTGGTCCTGGATTCCATCTACTGAGCCACCTCACTGCCCCCCACCCCCACCCCACTTTTGCCTTTTAAGGTTGTTGTTGGTTCTCTGTGAGAGGAATGAAAGCCCTGGTCCTGGCCAAATATGATAGAAGGATGCTCTGCTTCCCTCCTTCCTCCCTCCTTCTCCCATTCAAAGGACACTCCTAATCAAATCTCCCAAACTGCTCATTCAGAAAACTTGGCAAACCACATTTTAATTCACTTCAGAAATAGCTTATATCATTTAAACTGAAAGAGGAGGCATTTTAATTGTTATAGAAAGTTTTCCATATCTGACCTCTCGTACAAGAGCCAAATGCAATTTTTGGCTTTGACAGCCATGGGATGCTGGAGCTGGAAGGGAGAGAGGCCAATCCTCTCATTTCACAGATGAGGAAAGAGCTGCAGAGAGCTGGAGGGACTTTGATCAAGGTCACACACTTAGTCAGCTAGTGACAAGGGATGGGCCCAGAAATTGGTGGCGTCATCCTAGATTGATTGTGGGCATCTATTGTGCACAGAGCATGATGAGAAGTGTTGGAGGAAAGGCCACGTGCAGGTAACACATGAGTCTTGGCCCAGAGGAGCCAATGGTTTGAGGAGGTGATCTGGAAATATGGTGTCCTGCTTCCTCAAAAATTGTTTGGTCCACAAAAGTCTGCTCCCCATAGTGTGATTTTGAGAATAAAGTCGATTGGCCATAGATTTGTTTTCTTAAACCCCTACCTTCTGCCTAAAATTTATACTGCATATTGGTTCCAAGGCAGAAGAACAGTAAGGGCTAAGCAACTGGGGTTAAGGGACTTGCCCAGAATCACACAGGTAGGAAGTGTCTGAGGCTAGTTTTGAACTTCCTATCTCCAGACCTGACTCTCTATCCACTGAGCCACCTAGTTGTCCTTAGAAAGAGAAATTTTTGACACATTGAAAAGTTTCTCTTATTCTAGCTACATGGATTTTATTTGCATATGAGCTTTTATTTATTTGTAATAGAAATAGTCTATTTTTTTTTAATTTTGTGATCATATTACCCTTATTTGGTTAGGAATTTCCCCCTTTGTCATGGATATGACTATGAAAGCATCCCCTTCTTTCTTTTCCAATTTTTTGTGCTATGACCTTTCATTTTCAGACAGTACATTCATCTGGAGCTTATTGTACTATAAGGTGGAAGCTTAATCCTAACTAACTTGAGCCAAATTGCTTTCCAGTTTTTCCAATAGTTTTTTTTTGTCAAATATGGAGTGTTTCCCACTGTAAATTATATTCGTGGGCTTAACCAACACTGTTCTGGCTTTTGATTGCTTTTGGCTCATGCTTATCTTGTCCTATCCACTGTTGTGCTCCTCTATTTTTTAACTAGTCCTAAATATTTCGGATGATTACCATTTGATGATAATTGAGTTTCAGCTTGAATTTTTTTTTATTTAAAATATTTTATTTGATTATTTCCAAGCATTATTCATTAAAGACATAGATCATTTTCTTTTCCTCCCCCCCACCCCCCATAGCCGACGCGTAAATCCACTGGGCATTACATGTTTTCTTGGTTTGAACCCATTGCTATGTTGATAATATTTGCATTAGAGTGTTCATTTAGAGTCTCTCCTCTGTCATGTCCCCTCAACCGCTTTATTCAGGCAGTTGCTTTTCCTCAGTGTTTCTATTCCCACAGTTTATCCTCTGCTTATGAATGGTGTTTTTTTCTCCTAGATCCCTGCAGATTGTTCAGGGACATTACACCGCCACCAATGGAGATGTCCATTATGTTCGATTATACCACAGTGTATTAGTCTCTGTGTTCAATGTTCTCCTGGTTCTGCTCCTCTCGCTCTGCATCACTTCCTGGAGGTTATTCCAGTCTCCATGGAACTCCTCCACTTTGTTATTCCTTTTTGCACAATAGTATTCCATCACCAACATATACCACAATTTACTCAGCCATTCCCCAATTGATGGGCATCCCCTCGTTTTCCAGTTTTTGGCCACCACAAAGAGCGCAGCTATGAATATTTTTGTACAAGTCTTTGTGTCCATTATCTCTTTGGGGTACAGACCCAGCAGTGCTATGGCTGGATCAAAGGGTAGATATTCTTTTGTCACCCTTTGGGCATAGTTCCAAATTGCCCTCCAGAATGGTTGGATCAGTTCACAACTCCACCAGCAATGAATTAATGTCCCTACTGCGCCACATCCCCTCCAGCATTCATTACTTTCCTTTGCTGTTATGTTAGCCAATCTGCTTGGTGTGAGGTGGTACCTCAGAGTTGTTTTGATTTGCATCTCTCTGATTATAAGAGATTTAGAACACTTCTTCGTGTGCTTGTTAATAGTTTTGATTTCTTTATCTGAGAACTGCCTGTTCATGTCCCTTGCCCATTTATCAATTGGAGAATGGCTTGATTTTTTGTACAATTGATTTAGCTCTTTATAAATTTGAGTAATTAAACCTTTGTCAGAGGTTTCTATGAAGATTTTTTCCCAGTTTGTTGTTTCCCTTCTGATTTTAGTTATATTGGTTTTGTTTGTGCAAAAGCTTTTTAATTTGATGTAGTCAAAATTATTTATTTTACATTTTGTGATTCTTTCTATGTCTTGCTTGGTTTTAAAGTCTTTCCCCTCCCAAAGGTCTGACAGGTATACTATTCTGTGTTTACCCAATTTACTTATGGTTTCCTTTATGTTTAAGTCACTCACCCATTTTGAATTTATCTTGGTGTAGGGTGTGAGGTGTTGATCTATTCCTATTCTCTCCCACACTGTCTTCCAATTTTCCCAGCAGTTTTTATCGAATAGTGGATTTTTGTCCCAAAAGCTGGGATCTTTGGGTTTATCGTATACTGTCTTGCTGAGGTCGCTTTCCCCCAGTCTATTCCACTGATCTTCCTTTCTGTTTCTTAGCCAGTACCAAATTGTTTTGATGACTGCTGCTTTGTAATATAGTTTAAGGTCAGGGACTGCAAGGCCCCCATCATTATGTGTTTTTTTTTTCATTATTTCCCTGGATATCCTTGATCTTTTGTTGTTCCAAATGAATTTTGTTATGGTTTTTTCTAAATCAGTGAAGAAGTATTTTGGTAGTTCAGTGGGTATGGCACTAAATAGATGAATAAGTTTGGGTAGGATGGTCATTTTTATTATATTGGCTCATCCTATCCATGAGCAGTTAATGTTTTTCCAGTTGCTCAAGTCTAGTTTTAGTTGTGTGGCGAGTGTTTTGTAGTTATGTTCATATAGTTCCTGTGTTTGTCTCGGGAGGTAGATTCCTAGGTATTTTATTTTGTCTAAGGTGATTTTGAATGGGATTTCTCTTTCTAGTTTTTGCTGCTGAGCTGTGTTGGAGATATATAGAAAAGCTGATGACTTATGTGGGTTTATTTTGTATCCTGCAACTTTGCTAAAGTTGTTGATTATTTCAATTAGCTTTTTGGTTGAATCTCTAGGATTCTTTAAGTACACCATCATGTCATCTGCAAAGAGTGATAACTTGGTCTCCTCCTTGCCTATTTTGATGCCTTCAATTTCTTTTTCTTCTCTAATTGCTACTGCTAGTGTTTCTAGTACAATGTCAAATAGTAGAGGTGATAATGGGCATCCTTGTTTCACTCCTGATCTTATTGGGAATGCATCTAGTTTATCCCCATTGCAAATGATATTAGCTGATGGTTTTAGATATATACTGTTTATTATTTTTAGGAATGACCCTTCTATTCCTATGCTTTCTAGTGTTTTTAATAGGAATGGGTGTTGTATTTTATCAAATGCTTTTTCTGCATCTATTGAAATAATCATGTGGTTCTTGTTGGTTTGCTTGTTGATGTGGTCAATTATGTGGATGGTTTTCCTAATATTGAACCAGCCCTGCATCCCTGGTATAGATCCTACTTGATCATGGTGGATGATCCTTCTGATCACTTGCTGGAGTCTTTTTGCTAGTATCCTATTTAAGATTTTTGCATCTATATTCATTAGGGAGATTGGTCTATAGTTTTCTTTCTCTGTTTTTGAACTGCCTGGTTTTGGAATCAGTACCATGTTTGTGTTGTAAAAGGAGTTTGGTAGAACTCCCTCTTTGCTTATTATGTCAAATAGTTTGTTAGTACTGGAATTAACTGTTCTCTAAATGTTTGATAGAATTCACTGGTGAATCCATCAGGCCCTGGGGATTTTTTCTTAGGAAGTTCTTTGATGGCTTGTTGGATTTCATTTTCTGATATGGGATTATTTAAGAATTCTATTTCTTCTTCTGATTGTCTAGGCAGTTTGTATTTTTGTATATATTCATCCATATCCCCTAAATTGGTGTATTTATTGCCATATAATTGGGCAAAGTAATTTCTAATGATTGCCTTAATTTCCTCTTCATCAGAGGTGATGTCCCCCTTTTCATCTTTGATGCTGTTAATTTGCTTTTCTTCCTTCCTTTTTTTAATTAGATTGACCAGTACTTTGTCTATTTTGTTTGTTTTTTCAAAGTACCAGCTTCTTGTCTTATTTATTAAATCAATAGTTCTATCACTTTTGATTTTATTAATTTCTCCCTTAATTTTTAGGATTTCTAGTTTGGTTTTCTGCAGGGGGTTTTTAATTTGGTCACTTTCGAGTTTTTTCATTTGCATTTCCAATTGATTGATCTCTGCTCTCCCTAGTTTGTTAATGTAAGCATTCAGGGATATGAATTTACCTCTAATTACCGCTTTGGCTGCATCCCAAAAGGTTTGAAAGGATGTCTCGCCATTGTCATGTTCCTCGATGAAATTATTAATTGTTTCTATGATTTCTTCTTTAACTAAACAATTTTGGAGTATCATATTGTTTAGTTTCCAATTAGTTTTTGATTTGGTTTTCCATGTACCATTACTAATCATTATTTTTATTGCCTTGTGATCTGAGAAGGCTGCATTCATTATTTCTGCTTTTCTGCATTTGTGTGCTATGTTTCTGTGACCTTATGTATGGTTAATTTTTGTGAATGTGCCATGTGGTGCTGAGAAGAAGGTGTATTCCTTTTTATCCCTATTTATTTTTCTCCATATGTCTATTAATTCTAATTTTTCTAAGATTTCATTCACTTCTTTTACCTCTTTCTTATTTATTTTTTGATTTGATTTATCTAAATTTGGTAATGGTTGGTTTAAGTCTACCACTAATATGATCTTACTGTCTATTTCTTCCTTCAATTCTCCTAGTTTCTCCATTAGAAATTTGGGTGCTATATTATTTGGTGCATACATGTTGATTAATGATATTTCCTCATTGTCTAAAGTCTCTTTTAACAAAATATAATTACCTTCCCTGTCCCTTTGCTTTGGCTTTATCAGATATCATGATTACCACTTCTGCCTTCTTTCTGTTATTCGAGGCCCAGAAGGTCTTACTCCATCCTTTAATTCTGACCTTGTGGGTGTCAACCCGCCTCATGTGTGTTTCTTGAAGACAACATATGGTAGGGTTTTGGATTCTAATCCATTCTGCTATTCGTCTACGTTTTATGGGTGAGTTCATCCCATTCACGTTCAAAGTTATGGTTTTCATTTGTGGACTCCCTGGCATTTTGATATCCTTCCCTAATTCTAACCTTTTCTTCTTCAGCTCTACCTTTTAGTCCAGTGATTTACTTTGAATCAGTCCCCCTTGTCCCCTCCCTTGATGTTTCCCCTTTTCGTCCCTCCCTTTTTGTTTCCTCCCCCTCCCCCCCTCTTTCCCTCCCTTTTTGTTCTCCCTCTCCCCCTCCCCCCTTGGTTTTCCCTTCTCCCTACCCTTGTTGGGTAAGATAGGATTCAAGATCCCAATGGATCTGGATGTTTTTCCCTCTCAGAGTTGGTTTCCCTGAGATTAAGGTTTAAGTAAAAAACCCTCTCTTCCTCTCCTTCTTATAGGAGTTTTCTTCCCCTCCCCTTCCCATGTGAATCTTTGTGTGAGAAAGATTTTTCTATTTGGTCTTTCTTTACCCCCTATTCATACATTACATTTTCCCCACATGTTAGTATACATAGATTGATATAAATGTAGTCCTTATAGAAGAGAGTTTGAGTAAAAGAAGGTAACATTTTTCCCCTTTCCTTAATATTTACCTTTTCAGGTATTCCTTGCTCTTTGATTTTCGGTATCAAACTTTCCACAGAGCTCTGGTCTTTTCTTTGCAAAAAGTTGGAAATCTTCTATTTTGTTGAATGCCCATACTTTCCCTTGGAAGTATACAGTCAGTTTTGCTGGGTAGCTGATTCTTGGTTGAAGACCCAGCTCTCTTGCCTTTCTGAAGATTGTATTCCATGCCTTACAATCATTCAGAGTGGAACTCTGTGCAAGGTCTTGTGTGACCCTGATTGGCATTCCTTTATATCTAAATTGTCTTTTTTTGGCTTCCTGTAGGATTTTTTTCTTTTGTTTGAGAGCTTTGGAATTTGGCAATTACATTCCTGGGAGTTGTCTTTTGGGGGTTTAGTATAGAAGGTGTTCTGTGAGCTCTGTCAGTGGCTATATAACCCCCTTGTTCTAGAATCTCTGGGCAATTTTCTTTGATTATCTCTTGTATTACGATGTCGAGTTTGATGTTTATTTCTGGCTTTTCTGGAAGTCCAATTATTCTTAAATTATCTCTTCTCCCTCTATTTTCCAGATTTGTCACCTTGTCAGTGAGATATTTTATGTTCTCTTCTAATTTCTTGGTATTTTGGCTTTGCTTTATTAATTCTTGCTCTTTTCCAAGATCGTTGTCTTTAAAGGCCTTTAAAGCCTGGTTTTCCTTTTCAGTTTGGTCACACCAGTTTTGTAGATGAGTGAATTTCTTTTACATTATTTCCCACTTTTCCTCCCAGAAGGCTTCCATCTTTTTGGTCGTTTCTGATTCAAATTCTTCATGGGTTTGTGGAGAGTTTCCATTTCCTTTGGAAAGTTTCAGAGCATTTTCTTGTATTTCATATTCTATCTCCTCTGTATTTTGTATTTTTGCTCCATAGAATGTGTCCAAAGTCGCCCCTTTCTTCTTATTTTTCTTGGGATTTTGGGGCTTCTGTGCTTCTGTGGAGTTTGCCATCTCTGAATCGGGAGGATTAGCTTTTCTTATCTCTGTCTGGTGTTCAGAGGTTTTAGTCCTGGGCAGATTGTCCGTTCTATGAGCTTTCCCTGGGTTGAACTGAGTATGCCTTAAGGCAGTGACTTTCACTGGAACTGGAATGGAAGGATCCAGCCAGGGGGTTACACTCTCCCCCGTCTCTCTCTGTTTCCCTGCTGTCTGGGTGCCCCCTCAACTGGGTCGGGTTGCTTTCCGGAAGTTGCCTTCAGAATAGCTGGCCATGAGGCTGTCTTGCAGGCACTGAGGGTTACTGTTGTTTCAGATGACCCTGCTCTCTGAGGGGGGAGGGGCCGTGGCTTCCCGGAGGTCCAAGGGCAGTGACTTTCACTGGGACTCGGATGGAAGGATCCGGCCAGGGGGTTACAATCTTGGCTCTAAGTTTCCTTCTGTAGCCTTGGACTTGGCCCTCCGGGTTGGGGGGGATGGGTCCTAGGACTGTCCTTCTGCCTACCCCTTAGGTCCAAGTGATTTCTGGTTCTGGCTTTTGAGGGGGGGCTGTACCTTTTGATCCAGGTCCAGGTCCAGGAGGAGGATTCCCAGGGTTTTGATCGTTTTGAATTTCGGCGCCCTAGGAGCATATAGTTTGAGATCGGTAGGGAAGGGTTTCTGGAGATCTGAACTTTAGCTTTCTCTAAGCCACCATCTTGACTGGAAGTGCCCAGCTTGAATTTTAAAAAATCATAACTCTTAACATTTATTGTTACTTTCTGATGCATATTCATGAACTTAATCAGCACCTATATTTATGACACATTCACAGGAGGAAGGCTAGCTGACTACCAGTATTTAAAGTACCCTGTATCCACTCAAAACTGGATCTCATGGTTCTCCAGCAATGTGTTTACTTTTTCTTTAGTTAGCCAAAGAACATAATTAGTTCTAAGCAAAGGCTCTTAATGAAATAGCAAAGGAGTAATAGTCACAACACAGCTTGCCCCTCTGTTGCCCAGCCTCACCCTGTGTATACTCTCCCATAAATACATGCACAGTTGATGAGAAGAATAAACAGCAATATGGAGGATGCAGGAGGGATCTGGATAGTGAAGATGTGTGATCAGAACCCCCATGTTTTCTACTTTATCAAAATTCTCCCCTAATTGAACTGTATTTGATAATTTTTTGGGCCTTCTTCCCTCCCTCCCTCCCTCCCTCTCTTCCTTCCTTCCTTCCTTCCTTCCTTCCTTCCTTCCTTCCTTCCTTCCTTCCTTCCTTCGTTCCTTCCTTCCTTCCTTCCTTCCTTCCTTCCTTCCTTCCTTCCTTCCTTCCTTCCTTCCTTCGTTCCTTCCTTCCTTCCTTCCTTCCTTCCTTCCTTCGTTCCTTCCTTCCTTCCTTCCTTCCTTCCTTCGTTCCTTCCTTCCTTCCTTCCTTCCTTCCTTCCTTCCTTCCTTCCTTCCTTCCTTCCTTCCTTCCTTCCTTCCTTCCTTCCTTCCTTCCTTCCTTCCTTCCTTCCTTCCTTCCTTCTTTCCTCCCTCCCTCCCTCCCTCCCTCCCTTCAATGATCAAATCTTATGCCTTTCCAGAAATTCTATAGTTAGAGGCTATCTATATCCAACTCCCTTATTTTACAGATAAGGAAAATTAAATCCCAGCAGGTTAGGTGACTTACCCAAAGAGATTGTTCCCTCTTTATAAAATATAGATATTCCATCTGGCATGAATTATTTCCAAATAGAAGTAATGATATCTGAGTTGCCTAAGGCTTTGTGATGCTTACTGTTTCATGGTTATTATCTCTAGGTAAGTATTTATACCTACGAAAAGGTATATTTACTAAAAAAAAAAATTGGAAACCTTTCTATCCTCCCAAGTGCCTTAGTTAGGGGTGGAGAGTAGGGACTTTTCTTCTTTTAATGGTGTATGGATGGTGAGTATGTATTTCTATTCTCAATAACTGAATGGTAGAGATCACAGCTTTGAGGAAAATTGATACTTTCAAGTACTTACTCTCTGGAATTGTTCCTTCTCTAAGTCTTCCCCTGAGCCTTCTAATCTTTTATGTTTTTGAGGGCCAGAAATGAGTAGAAAAAGATATCAAAAGAGAAGAAGGAAATAGAAAAGAGAAAGATGAAATGAGAAGCTTATTAATTTACTAGGTTGGAAAAAACTGAGATTAATATTTGGAGAAGCAACTTGAGGTAGTTAGGGTGTCAGAAAGAATCTGCTCTATGGTCTCATAAACCATTGATTTCTAGGTAGTACTTATTCAAATAAAGAGAAGGAACTCTAAAGGATAGGGCCATTTAAAAACTTTGGGACTGGGGCAGCTAGGGTAGCACAATGGATAGAGAGCATCAGACTAACTCACGTTTATATAGCACTTGAACATTTACAACACATTTTGTGTTCCCAGCCCCTGAGGTAGATAAGATAGTCCACATATTATTTTACCCATTTTATAGAGGGCATTGTAGCTCAGGGGAAGATTCAGTGACTTGTCCGTGGTCAGACAGCTAGGATAGATCAGAGCTAGGATTTGAAATCAGGTCTCCTGCCTACAAATATAGGGCTGTTTCCATTATATCATACTGCTTCTAATTAGGTCTGCATTGCCATAAATTTTTTATGAGGTGTGGAATTCCCATTCATAGACTCCATAGTCCAATAAGCCTGCTTAGACATTATTTATGTAGCCATTATACAGAGTATTCTATCCCCCCAATCTTTCCTGGGGAGTTTATAGTTCGGCTGCACCTCATCATACTAGAGTTAGTTGTTTTTGTCTCTTTTTGTCTGTACTTGATGTGTTAGTTTTTTTAATTTTATTTTCCTCCAATTACATGTAACAACATTTTCTAACATTTTCCAAAGAATATTGCATTTTGAATTCTTTCCTTCTTACCATTCTCCCCCACCCACTCCCACCCATGTTGAGATGGTAAGTAATCTTATATAGATTTTACATGTACAATCACATAAAACATTTACCCATGTTAAACCTTTTGTGAAAGGAAACTTGAACAAAAAAATTAAGAATGAGAAAAGTTTGCTTTGGCCTGGATTCAGACTCAGTGGATATAGATGGCATTTTTTATCATGAGACCTTTGTTATAGTTTTAGATCATTGTATTGTTGAGAATAGCTGTTGTTCCTTGTAAAATATTCTTGTCACTATTGTAGTGACAGTAGTAGAAAGGGAAATTGTTGAAATATAATTGGGAAATCAAAAGAAGTTACACCAGGAAGTAAGCAAATGAAAGAGGCTTAATCTTGGGCCCCTCCCCTCTCTACTCTCTGTCCTTTCTTCACCAATCAACTTAATGGAGGGATTCTTCACAGATGGTAAATTAATTCTTCTCTTTAGTAACAATAATCCTTCAAACTAATTTTCTTAGTTAAAGGCTTTTATTCTTTTGGGGAGAAGGGAATAGTGATGAGGTTGGGGAAAAGGGAAAAAGGTTTCCCTATTCTTTTGAGTTGTAAGATTGACTGAAGGTTTTGGATAAGTCTCTTCAAAAGAAAGAAATGAAATATTTTCCTCAGAGAAAAGATGGCAATAACTCCGCTAGAGTCTCTTCTGGGCAAGACTAACTATTCTTTCAGTTCACAGTAAAAGTAGTAAGGTAATGGCCAGAGAGGAGATGAAGTGGTTTGACCTCAAACCACCTTCAGGCAGAAGAAGAATGAAGTCCAGGCAGCTGGGGGTCCAACTGTCCCTCCTTCAAATTTCCATGGAACTCTCTCTCTCACCTCCCCCCGGAAGATTTGTGTTCCAATGTGATCATGTCTTCCTGCCTGTGCCCAATTTTCTTCAATCACACTATGTACAATGATCTCCTGGTTCTGCTTATTTCACTCTGCTTCAGTTCATATCACTTCATGTAAGATTTTCCAGTGTTTTTTTTTTTTTCTGAGCTTTTCCTGCTTGTCATTTCTTATGGCACAAGAGTATTCTATTACAATCACATACTATAACTTACTCAACCATTCCCCCATTGAGGAGTATCCTTTTACTTTCCAGTTCTTTGCCCCACAAAAAGAACTGCTTTAAATATTTTTGTATACATAGGTCCCCCCCCCTTTTTTTTAAAGGGTATTTACTGTTATGAGCCTTTGGGCATAGGTCCAAATTGTTCTTCAGAATGATTGAATCAGATCACACCTCCCCCAACAAGGCATTAGTGTCTCAACTTTCCCATATCCCTTCAAGTGTTTTCATTTTCCTTTTCTGTCACAATAGCTAATCTGATAGGATTGGTGCAGTACCTCAGAGTTGTTTTAATTTGCATTTCTCTAATTAATTGTGGTTTAGAGCATTTTTTTGCATGACCACAGAGGGCATTAATTATTTTGGCTGAGAACCAACTATTTATAATCTTTGAACATTTGTCAATTGGGGAATGACTCATATTCTTATACATTCAACTAATTTCTCTATGAAGGCTTCTATTAGAGAGACGTGTAAAAAATTTGTGGGCTGGTATGATTACAGAGTATGACTCTCCATCCCATTTACCCCTGTTTAGGTTCTGACCTTCACCTCCCCCAATCTGGCCACTTTTCTATCAGCTCTATTCTCCCCTTCTCTCATTCCCTTCTCTTACTTTCCTGTAGGGTAAGATAGATTTCTATGTCCAACTGATTGTGTGTGTTCTCATCTTGTTGAACCAATTCCAATGAGAGTAGGTTCACATGCTCCCTCTCTTACCTCCCCTATCTTCTTCTCTACTGTAAATGCCCTTTCATGCCTTTCTTATGTGCAATAATTTAGCCCATTTTATTTTTCTCTTCTGCCCTCCTTCAAATGCATTCAATTTAATTTATATCATCCCATCATGTATCTATATAAACTCCTTCTAACTGCCCTAATAATGACAAAGATCTTTGGAGTTACAAGAATCATTTTCACATGTAGAGATGCAGACAGTTTAATCTTATTTAATGTCTTTTGACTTCTTTCCTGTTTAACTTTTTATGCTTCTCTTGAGTCTTGTCTTTGAGAATCAGATTTTCCATTCAGCTCTGGTTGTTTCATCAAGAATGTTTAAAAGTCCTTTATTTCATTGAATACTCATTTTTCCCCTGAGGGAGTTTATTCAGTTTTTCTGGGTAAGTAATTTTAGGTTGAAGTCCTAGCTCCTTTGCCCTCTGGAATATTCCAGACCCTCTCATCCTTCAGTGTAGAAGCTGCTATATCTTGTATTAACCTGACTGTGGGTCCATGACATTTGAGACTGCTTGCATATTTTATTGTTGATCTGGGTGTTCTGGAATTTGACTATAATAATATTCCTGGGATTTATCTTTTGGGGAATCTCTTTCAGGAGGTGATTGATGGATTCTTTCCATTTCTATTTTTCCCTCTGGTTTTAGAATATCAGGACAGTTTTTTCCTTGATAATTTTTTTTTTAAAATGTCTCAAATCTTTTTTTGATCATGGATTTCAGGTAGTCCAATAACTTTTAGATTATCACTCCTGGATTTATTTTTCTAGTCACTTGTTTTTCCAAAGAGATATTTCACTTTTTCTCCCATTTTTTTCATTCTTTTGACTTTGTTTGATTGTTTCTTGATGTCTCATTGAGTCGTTGGCTTCAAATGTAAGGCATTTATTGAGTGAGTTTTTGTACCACCTTTTCCATTTGGCCAATTCTACTTTGTAAAAAGTTCTTTTTCTCAGTGAATTGTTGTACCTCTTTGTCTAAAAGGGCGAATTCTGCCTTTCAACAAATTCTCTTTAGTTCATTTTTGTATATATTTTTTCCATTTGGTCAATTCTGTTATTTAGAAAGTTCTCCTCTTCATTAGATTTTTGTGCCTCTTTTACCAATTGGTCTATTCTGTTTTATACAGTATTAATTTCTTTAGTATTCTTTTGTGCTTACTTTACCAAGCTATTCACTATTTTTTTTTCATGATTTTCTTGTTTCACTTTCATTTCTTTTTCCAATTTTTCTTCTACCTCTTATCTGATTTTTAAATTCTTTTTGGGGCTCCTCCATTAATTCTTTTTGGGCTTGAAAGCAGTTAATATTTTTCTTGGAGGCTTTGTTTACAGTAGCATTGACTTTTTTGTCTTCTGAGTTTGTGTTTTGGTACTCCCTCTCACCAAAATAGCTTTCTACGTTCAGGGTTTTTTCTCTCTCTCATTTTCCAGCCTTTTTCTTTTAACTTAAAAAAAACTGCAAAAGTTGGGCTCTTTAACTGTGGTGAAGGAGCATGTTTCAAATTTCAGGTTCTTTGTGCAGCTGCCTTCAGAGCTGGCTCTGGGGATCGATCTGCATTTAGTTCTTCCAGGGTGGTATGATGTAAGGAGAGGTGTGTTTAAAACTCTCCTGGCCGGTGCTCTGGTCTGTGAGTAACCCCAAATACTCTTTTCCCCCTTGAAACTGTGACCAGGGTCCCCTACTCCCCTGTGACTGCAATCACTAGTGTCTGATCAAACTCCTCCTCACCCTGAGATCACAACCTGGACCGCAACCTGGTGCTGTGTATGGGCAACTCAACAAGTTTCTTGCACCCAGAGCCAACAAAGGGATCCCTAGAATCTCCTTCTGAATTGTTGTTTGACCCCCACCCCACTTCACCCATTATACTCTGTGGCTGAGAGATCCAGAAACCCAGGGCCCATTGCTAAGGTGGGGTCTGCCCTGGTGCTCTGCTCTCCATCCCCACCCAGTGCATTAGGTCCCTCATTCCAGCTTTCTGAGTTGTTTTGTGCTGAAAGATTACTTCACTGTGTCTTTTTGTGGCTTATGCTGCTCCAGAATTTGTTCTAAGGCATTATATCATAGTTTTTTGGAGGGTAATTTGGTAGAGATTGGCTGAGAATCTGTATCTTCCCTACCACCTGCTTGATACATTAGACAGGGCTCTCATGTGCATCCTTATCCTGATTCTGACTCAATGGGAGGAAGCTTACTGGTACCAGCCATTGCTGATCCCTCACTTTTGGTACATTAACTAGGAATGTAGATGGGGCAGATTAAATCTCTTTGTTGATGCCATTTCCACTATTGCTTGCTTGCATTTTGTCAATGGCAGTAAACTGAAACCTGTACATGCCTACCAGGAATCTCTCCATTGACTTCATTTTCCAACCCCTGTTGCTTATTATTTACCCTTTTTGGTTCTGAAGCATTGTATGGGGTATTCCAAAAGTCTTAGTGCAATTTCAAATTTTAATAGCTAATGAAGTTGTCATTTGGTCATTTCATTAATGTCTGACTCTTTGTGACCCCATTTGGGGTTTTCTTGGCAGAGATCCTGCAGTAGTTTGCCATGCCCTTCTCCAGTTCATTTTACAGATGAGGAAACTGAGGCAAGTAGGATTAAGTAACTTGCCCATGGTCACACAGCTACTAAGTGTCAGAGGCCAAATTTGAACTTAGGAAGAGGGATCTTTCTTGATTCCAGATCGTATATTCTATTTACTGTGCCATCTAGATGCCCAATAATAATAGATAAACATAAATTATGTATATATATATCCCTTAGTTGATATGCATGATAACATATATCAGAAATTTGTAAGTGGGACTTCTGCATATATATCCTACTAACCAATTATATCCCTGCTAACTGATTTCTTCTATGTTCATCCCAACTTTTTTTTTAAACCTTTATCTTCTGTCTTATAATAAGTATTGATTCTAAGGCAGAAGAGTGGTAAGGGTTAGGCAACTGAGGTTAAGTGATTTGCCCAGAGTCACACAGCTAGGAAGTATCTGAGGTTAGATTTGAACCCAGGTCCTCCTGACTTTAGGCCTGGTACTCTGTCTATCATGCTACCTAACTGCCCCCATCCTGAATTTTTAAAGATCATAGGCCTGGAGTTTGTAACCTGGGGCCAACAACATTTAAAAAGACATTATTTTATATTTTTGTAACCATATTTCATTATAATTTGTTTTCTTCATGCATTTAAAAACATCATTCTAAGAAGGGACCTATAGATTTTATCAGGTTGCCCAAGAGTCCATGACACAAATAATATTAGGATGCCCTGCCCTAGGCATATGCAACTGGACTTGAATATTAATATATTTGAAGGAATCAATATGGATTAGAGTAAGGACAAAGAGGGGAGATCATGTAACAATCCAGGCAGGAGGTGAAGAGGTCCTACACTAGGGTGGTGGTTACAGGAGTAGTAGTCTGTGAAGCCAATAAACATTCAGGTAGAAGACTTGTTACTTCAATGTGAAGGGGAGAGAGTGTTCAAAAACCACCACCAGAAGGACTATAGATTTTGAGCTGGAAGGGACTCAGGTGACTGGGTCCAACTTCCCGATTTTATTGAAGTGGAAACAGAGATGGGAAGGAGCATGGCGAAAAAATTCTGGGAGACTGTTAGGGGATGAAGATAATGAGCTCTTTCTGTGATATTAAATTCCAGGACTCCATAGCTTAGACAATAAGAAATGGAGTAGTGAGTTGCCTTGTAATAAAGGAGTGGCAATGGAGGAAGGAGCCCAAGAATTGGAGAATCTTTGAAGCTGGTAGTTAAAGGGGTGTTTGTGATCTTGGAGGGAAGATTCATTCCTTTGAACAGAAAACTGATATCTTCAGTAAGTTGCAGCATCCGTCAGCTGAATCTAGGTTTGACGCCATTTTGTTGTTATTTCTTTGGAATGAAGCATTGGCAAGAATTGGGCATGAAGATGGTGGCTGGCTGAGAATTTTCAAGTTTTCGGATGCTCAAGTGTCCAAGAGAGTGACTTCATTATTTTGGCCAAATTCCAACTTGGATCATTCCTTTTTCTCCCATAGCCCTGTCCTTGTGACAAATTATGATGTAATCTGACAAAAGAAGGAAGGATGACAAGCTGTAGATCATTACATCTTACATTAAGCCCTTCATGAAGATATATATTATACATATAATATATATATATATATGAGATTTTCAGTGCTTATTTCATAAAGATGAAAGGCTCTGAGTCCATGAAGATATCAGCTAGTGAATACAGTGAGATTGCTGTAAAGTACTTGGCATTCAGTTTGGCCACTTAAAGCTAAGGAATAACCTTGAGAAGGAGCAAGGAGCCAGTATGTGCTTTTAGGGCTACATCATGTGTCAGTGTCTTGATTTTGGTGACTCATTTAGGGCATCAGTGGTCACTGGAGAAGTTTGGAAAATGTCTAATATAAGCCCTTAGGTTTCTGAAGTGACTTGCCTAAGACCACACAGCTAGTATGTGTTGGGATAAAAACTCAAGATTTTTTTGACTACAAGATCAGTTTTCTGTCCCTTATACTACATTCCCTCCTTTTGACATAATCAAATATGTGAATAAATATGTGACTATAATAGACCCTTCTCCCTCCTTTTCTGGATCTCTGCTTTCTTTCCTATCATCTCTTAATTCTAAGATTCTGTGTACATCTTTCTCCTTTTTTTTTCCTCTTAGGTGTTTTCCATCTGAGATTACCTCCTGTTTATTTATATATCTCCTATGTACTCTGTCCTTTGCAAGCCATCTCCCCCATTAGAAGGGAAGTTCCTTGAGGGCCATGACCATTAATTTCTTTCCTTTGTATTCCCAGCACTTAGCTCAGGGCCTGGCACCTAGTGAGGCATTAATAATGTTGACTGACCTAATTCAGTAAGACTGGTTTTCTTCTTTTCATGAATGGCAGCTTGTTGGAATGCTGGGAATATCAATTAGCAAATTTGTGAATTGGGATAGAATGGTAAGCACATGGCAGAGCAGTGCTCAGAAGGTAATGGATAGATGAACAGTTGAGGCATATGACATGGAGTGAGGGGGCACAAAAGGGAAGAATATGTGCTCACATTAGAGTACATTTTGGGCTTCTACTCAGCTTATGTCTTTCTACATTAGAGTACATTTTGGGCTTCTACTCAGCTTATGTCTTTCTTCTGCTAGAGACAGAAGGGCAAGAGAATCTTGGAAGTGTTTTTCTTTGTCTGCCTGCCATTCTAGGGTAATTACTAGCTATGCCCATGTTTTGAAAGACCCTTTTATTTTGTGATTGCCTTTTAGAGAAATAACACTTATTATCCTCTTATGCCATTTGTTTCATTTGTGATGCTCAGGTGCTAAACACACACACACATACACGCACACAAAGAAACAAAACATTCTCTATTCACAGCAATGAAAAAGATCATGCTTTTTGAACATTGAGGCCATCCATGTTTGTGCTACTTTTCCTTGCCTTGCTTCAGAAGAAAGTTGAGGCATGTGTGAGAAAGGCTGGAATGGTCCTCAGTAATTCTCCAGGTATAAATGAGTACAGTTGTACTAAGAGTTGTTGCATAGAGGCCTCTGCTGTATGGAGACTCTGGAGGTGGTTGTGCCAGGGACCTAAGTTGAAGTTTGTTCTGGAACTACTCTTGTTGATTTCCTTCCTTCCTTCCTTCCTTCCTTCCTTCCTTCCTTCCTTCCTTCCTTCCTTCCTTCCTTCCTTCCTTCCTTCCTTCCTTCCTTCCTTCCATCCATCTCTCTCTCTCTCTCTCTCTCTCTCTCTCTCTCTCTCTCTCTCTCTCTCTTGTTAAACAGCTAGTAAGTGTATGCAGCCAAATATGAACCTGGGAAGATGAATCTTCTTGACTCCAAACCCAGTGCTTTATCCACTGCACCACCTAGCTCCTCCAATCTTATTGATTTTTACATAATAGTGTTGATATCTTATTTAGATTTATTTAAAATTTGTACTTTCGACCTTAGAATCAACACTGTGTATTAGTTCTAAGGCAGAGGAGGGATAAGGGCTAGGCAAAGGGGGTTAAGTGACTTGTCCAGGGTCACAGAGCTGGGAAGTGTCTGAGGCCAGATTTATTTATTTATTTATTTTAAACATTATTTTATTTGGTCATTTCCGAGCATTATTCATTAGAGACAAAGATCATTTTCTCCCCTCCACTTATCCCATAGCCGACACGCGATTCCACTGGGTATCACATGTGTTCTTGACTCAAACCCATTTGCGTGTTGTTGGTATTTGCATTAGAGTGTTCATTTAGAGTCTCTCCTCAGTAATATCCCCTCCACCCCTGTAGTCAAGCAGTTGCCTTTCCTCAGTGTTTTTACTCCCACAGTTTGTCCTCTGCTTGTGGATAGTGTTTTTTCTTATAGATCCCTCCAGGTTGTTGAGGATCACTGCATTGGCACTAATGGAGAAGTCCATTACATTCGATTGTACCACAGTGTATCAGGCTCTGTGTACAATGTTTTCCTGGTTCTGCTCCTTTCGCTCTGCATCACTTCCTGGAGGTCGTTCCAGTCTCCATGGAATTCCTCCACTTTATTATTCCTTTTAGCACAATAGAATTCCATCACCAACATATACCACAATTTGTTCAGCCATTCCCCAATCGAAGGGCATCCCCTCATTTTCCAGTTTTTGGCCACCACAAAGAGCGCTGCTATGAGGCCAGATTTAAATCCAGGTCTTTCCGATTTCAGGCCTAGGGCTTTATCCGCTATGCTACCTAGATGTCCCACTGTGCCCTATCATTTTGAAAAATCCTGCTACTCCTAAATCTGCGTGCCTTGCTAGACTGATCATGAATTTCATGGAGGCAGGAATTCTCTTCTAAAACCTTTGTACCTCTTTGGCATGGAACTGAACACATTACACATGGGGGCACTTAATAAATATGCATGAAATTAAATTTATTGTTGGTTTCAGGCTAGAGAGGGTTTGGGAAGTTATGATTGACTTCTTCCCCCAAATGGGGAGAGAACTCCATTTCAGTTTCAAGAACCCTTCCCCCCAGCAGATTACAACCTCTGTTGCCATAGCCCCAAAATGCATGGAGTTAAACAAAAATGAGAAAGTTTTGCAAATGAGCCTTGCAATTTCCCTTAAATGAGGGTAAAGTAGAAATCATAAACTAACCACCAAGAACTTGGGTTTTTCCCATAGTCATATGTCTTTTCATTCTAGAGATGACAAAAATTATCTTTTGGGGAGCTAATTATTACTATTAGTAAAATGGTATGTGTTTGACCACTCATACTCATAAAGCTCAATTTCCCTGAATAGCATGACTTTTTTTAATGTGATGTATTTGGATAATGAATTTTGGCCTTCTACTCTGTCTGTATCCCAAAGAGATTAAAAAAAACGTTAAAGGACCTGTTTGTACAAGAATATTCATAGCTGCACTCTTTGTGGTGGCAAAAAATTGGAAAATGAGGGGATGCCCTTCAATTGGGGAATGGCTGAACAAATTGTGGTATATGTTGGTGATGGACTACTATCATAAGGAATGAACTGCTTGATTTCTATACAGACTGGGAAGACCTCCATGAACTGATGCGGACTGAAATAACAAAACCAGGAGAGCATTATACACAGTAACAGCAATATTGTGGAGCGATCAAATGTGATAGACTTTGCTACTAACATCAATACAGTGATCCAGGACAATTCTGAGGGACTTATGAAAAAGAATGCTATCCACATCCAGAGAAAGACCTACTTGTTTATTTGGGTATATGCTTGGGGTTTTGGTTTTATAAGATTATTATTCACTTACAAAAAGGAATAATATGTGATAATATATGTATAACTCAGACTGAATTGCTTGTCAGCTCTGGAAGGGGGAGGGAAGAAGGAAGGGAGACAGTATTGATCATATAGCTGCAGAAAACTTATGTGGAAATTTCTTATTAAAATAAAAAAATTTTTTTTGACTCTTTAGCTTTCAATTTTTTTAAGCCTTTACCTTTTGTCTTGGTATCAGTTCTAAGACAGAAGAGAGTTAAGGCCTAAGCACTCAGAGTTAAGTGACTCGCCCAGGGTCACATAGCTAGGAAGTATCTGATGCATATTTGAACCCAGGTCCTGGCTCTAGGTATGGTATTCTATCCCCTATGTTATCTAGTTGTCCCTGGCTTTACAGTTAAAGTGAAGCCAGAGTAAGTAAATACCTCCCCCCCTCCCGGAATGTGATGTACTGCCTTTTGGTGACTGACTTTAGAGGTAGTATGTTTTACAGGATTTGGGAATTGAAGATCTAGATTCAAATCCAGATTCTGTGACTGCCCTTGTAATCTTGGATACACCTTGTTGTTCACCTTTTTTGGATCTCAGTTTCCTCATCTGTATAATTGAGATTATACCTTAAGTCTTTCCCTTCCCCCGAATCCTACAATCTTATATTAGGATCATCTAAATGATGTTTTCCTTCTATAAATAATCCTTAATAATCATCTCTTTCCTCCCTCTTTTGTAGAAATGGGTACTGCATATGGGGTCAAGTTCAGTTGCTATGTTGGTTAGTTTTACTGGGCTTATTTAATATATATATGATATAAAATTTATAATTTAATTATATTGATATGCATTTATAATATAACATATATCTTTTATATGTTATATATGTATTTTTTTCTTCTTTACTAGGATAAGTTTTCAAAGTAGGTTTGGGATGGGGAGCAGGGAAGAATATATATAGAAATGAAAGTGATTTTCTTTTCTTTTTTAAATTACATGTAGAAATCATTTTTTATAATTGTTTTCTGACATTTTGCAATTCAGATTTTTTTCCCTTCCTCCCTCCTCATCCCCTCCCTGGGAGGAAAATGGTCTGTTATAGGTTATACCAGTGTTTTCATGCAATGCATATTTCCCTATTCCCCATGCTGCGACAGAAGATAAATATCACACATGAGGAAATAAAGTGAAAGATGGCATGCTTTGATCTGGGATCAGATTCCAATAATTCTGAAGGTGATTTTATTTTAAACCCTTACCTTCCATCTTAGAATTGATACTGTGTATTGGCTCCAAGGCAGAAGAGTGGTAAGGGCTAGGCAATGGGGGTCAAGTGACTTGCTCAGGGTCACACAGCTAGGAAGTGTCTGAGGCCAGATTTGAACCTAGGACCTCCTGTCTCTAGGCCTGGCTCTCCATCCACTGAGCTACCCAGCTGCCCTCTGAAGGTGATTTTAAAACATGGGATCAGGACAGAAACTGGAACTATCTATTCATTAATACAGAGAACTCCCAGATGAGGAAATTCCCTCTACCAAGTACAGGTCTGCAGTTTACAGCCTTGAGCTGAGAAGTTAAATGATTTGTCTACAACTGCTTAGCCAGTATGTGTCAGAGGTGGAATAAAAAAAAAAGACCAATAAAAAATGTGAAATTTGAAAAGGAAAAATAATGAATTCCTTTATTGATAGATTTAAAATGCATATGTGTGTATAAGCACATATGTCCAAATACACATACCTAGATACACACACACACTTTTGCCACATTAATAGGGGAAAGGAATAAGTATTTGTCTACCATGTGCCAGGAACTATGCTAAATGTCTTACAAATAAATCATTTGATCTACAGCACTATGAGGGAGGTGCTATTTTGCTTCCCATTTTATAGTTGGAAAAAAACCAAGGCAGACAGAGGTTAAACGATTTACTCAAGGTCATACAACCAGTGGCCGAGGCCAGATTTAAAGTCCGGTCTTCCTGACTTCAGACCCAGTGTTCTACCCATTGCACCACCTAACAGCCTCTTTAGCCTCCTGACTTAAAAAAGTAACTCATTACTTTTGAGATCCAGCTCACTCAATGGAATCATCTAATTCAGCTTTTCTGGGTATGATATCAGTAGTATTTGTCTTGGAACCTATCTAAACTATGCTGACCATATGAATTCTGCCGTTTTATGAGCATGTCTAGACAGCTGCCTTTGTGCCATGACAGAGCATCCTAGGGACCTTGCTTGCTAATGACCATTGGAGGTTCAGTATTGACCTGACTAGTGTGCATCTATTCTTCTGGGTATTACTCAGTATGCGGCTGAGATATGTGTCTTTGATGGGAATAACAATGAGTTTGTGGCACTGAATTGTTAAGAACTGTTTACCAAGTGCAGTAGAAAGACAGCTAGAGGGAAATGTTAATTTTCCTTGTTTTGGTAAAGTAGCTTGAGCTGCTTTGGAGGAAATAGACGGGGGAGAAAATGAACAGAAAGTGGTCAATAATGGATGCTCTGCTCAGTAATAATCTCCTAATGGTCCAGCTATTTAGAGTCATCTCACTTAAGTGAGTCTTTGACCATGTTGTTCTGTTTAGACATTGTCTCTTACAGGAAGGGAATCTTTGACAAACTAATAATGGTTGAACAGTGAAAATCTTGGGCTAGATCATGTAATCATTTTCAGAAGACCTCTTTATAGTGACATTAATTGCTAAGAACTTTGCCAGCCTCTCCCATATTATCCTACCCCCTGGTTGCTGTTTCTTTCATTTTGATTTTCTTAAGTACATATTTTAAAAATTGAGACACATGAGTAGAAAATAAGAGGATACTTTAGCTTTCTATAACACTCCCCCCCGCCCCAATGGAGAGAAATCAGTCCTTAAAGCAGAGGATATGGGTTCAAATCCCACCTCTGATACTTAATTTCTATATGACCTGAAGCTTTCTGGGTCTTCCATTTTCTCATATAAATATATGTATATGTATATATATACACATATATATTCATATGTTTATATATATTTTTTGTTAAAACCCTTACTTCCATCCTAGAATTAATACTGACTACTGGTTCCAAAGCAGTGGTAAGGGCCAGGCAATGGCGGTTAAGTGACTTGTTTAGGATCACATAGCTAGGAAGTGACTGGGTCCAGATTTGAGTCCAGTATCTCCTATCTCCAGGCCTGGCTCCCAATCCACCGAGCCAACTAGTTGTCCCCCATTTCCTCATCTTTAAAATAAGGGAGTTAGATCATTTGGTTTTTGAGCTCCTTTCTAGTTCTAGGTCTAGAATTCTGTGATTTTCTGATTCCATGTAGAAAGAACATTGTAATTCCTCTAAAATGAGGGTAAAAGACAAATCATAGACCAACCACTAAGAACTTGAGTATTTCACCTATTCAAGTAGTGTTTATTTCTAGAGATTTATACAGGTACCTTTTGGGGAGCTTATTGTTAGTAAAAATGCTATGTATTTCTCAATTTCTACCCAAAGAGTCCTATTTATTTCCCTGAATAGGAGAATGACTTCTTTTTTTATGCAATGCATTCTTTTAAAAATTTTATTATTTACATTTTTAAATCATTCTTTTCTTCTTAAATTTTGAGTTCCAGAGTCTCACCCTTCCTCCCATGCCTCCTTACCTCAGGCAAATAATATATCATTTATTCATGTCTTATCTTGTAAAACATTTCCACATTAGCTGTATCACACAAAAAATCAAAAAGCAAATTAAGCAAGTAAATTATACTTCAATTTGCCCTCAGAGTTCTTCATTTCTCTCTCTAGAGATGGATAGCATTTTTTCACCATGAGTCCTTTGAAATCATCTTGGATCACTGCATTGATTAGAGTAGCCAATCATCATCAATCAATCAAAGCCAATGATCATCATTACAATATTGCTTTTACTGTACACAATGATCTCCTGGTCCTTTCATTTCACTTTGAATCAGTTCATATAAATTTTTATCATTTTTTAATAAGATTATCCTCCTCCTCGTTTCTTAGAGCACAATATATTCCATCACAATCATATGCCACAAGGTGTTCAACCATTCCCCAGTTAATGGGCATCCCCTTGATTTCCAGTTCTTTGCCACCACAAAAAAATTGCTATAAATATTTTTACACATAGAGATGCTTTTCCTTTTCCTTTGATCTCTTTGGAATACAGACCTAATAGTGGTATTGTTGGATCAAAGGGTATGCACCATTTTATAGACCCTTGAGCATTGTTCCAGGTTGTTTTCCAGAATGGTTGAATCAGTTTACTACTCTACCACCAGTTCATTAACGAACTTACTTTCCCTTATCCCCTCTAGCATAAGGCATTTCTGATATTTATGAAGTGGTATTTCAGAGTTGTTTTAATTTGTCTTTCTTTAATCAGTAGTTATTTAGAGCATTTTTTTCCTATCTTTTGACCATTTATCATTGGAGAATGGCTTACAAATTTAATTCAGTCTCTATATTTGAGAAAAGAGGCCTTTATCAGACATTTCCTAACTGTGTGAACCTTAACACCAAGTGCCTTGACTAAGACAGAAGGTAAGGGGTTTCTTTTTTTAATGAAGTTTCTCCGATGATCTCTTTTAATTATGCCCACTTTTGCTTTTGTTTTGATCATGATTGCTACCCCTATCTTTTTTTGCTTCAGTTAAAGAATATTAGGTTCTGTTCCAGGCCTTTATTTTAACTTCCTGTGTATTTCTTTCAAGTGTGTCTCTTGTAAACAACATAATTGGGAGCACCTAGTTGGCTCAGTAGATTGAGATCCAGCCTAGAAATATGAGGTCCTGGATTCAGATCTGACCCAAGTCTCTTCCTAGATGTGTGATCCTGGGCAAGTCACTTAACTCCCATTGCCTTGGAACCAATATACAGTATTGATTCTAAAATGGAAGGTAAGGGTTTAAAAGAAATAACATTGTTAGGTTCTGGTTTCCACTATATTCTGCTATCTTCTGTTTTATGATTGAGTTCATCCTATTCACACTCATAGTTTTGATACTAATTACATATTTCTCTCCATTGTATTTTTGACTGTTTTTCCTTCTTTCTTTTTATCCTGTCCCTCCTTAAAAGTCTGTTTGTTGTTTTTTTTAACTCTTACCTTCCATCTTAGACGCAATACTATGTATTAGTTCCATGGAAGAAGGATAGTAAGGACTAGGCAATTGGGGTTAAGAGACTTGCCCAGGTCACACAGCCAGGAAGTATCTGAGGTGAGATTTGAATCTAGGACCTCCTGGCTCTAAGCCTGAATCTCAATCGACTTGAGCCACCTAGCTGTTTTCCTCCACCCCAACCCCCAACTCTTACAGGGAGTTAATGATCTGTGGGCTCACAGAGCTTTCCCTGATCTGCCCAGCTAACGTGCCTTCTTCCTGGAAATTCTTTACTTTTCTCCTTCCCCTGTTCCTGCTCTCTTTCCCTCTTCCTTCTCTTAGCAAAATCTTTTATCTACCAATGTAGATACTCACTTTCTCTGTAATTTATCCTCTTAGACAGTAGCCTGGATTACTAAGAGGAGAAATTGCTTTCTCTGTATCACATCCTAAGTATATGTTAGAGGTAGAAATTGATCCCACGTCTTTCCTGAGTCCAAAGCCAACTCTCATGCACTTGAACTCCATATTCTATTGATTTATGCATACATCTCCTTGATTATTAGGCTGTCATTAATCATTGTTCCCCTTTTAGCACCTAACACTGCCTTTCACATAGGAGAAATATCTATTTGTTGAAAAGGTAGATCCCAGGCTAGCAAACTCGAGGCTACACCAAGAAAAGGATTATGGCCTGTTCTTTGATAGGTTATCAGTTGTGGGAAATGACAGCATTCTTCCATTATCTGTATTTTCACTGACCCATTTCCCCCCCCTTTTTTTAACTTCCATCAACCAATTATCCTGTGACCCAATAATTTACTTACACTGGAAACATCTGTTTTTTCTGGGCCAATATTTTAAAATGATTGTTCTGTTCACTGTACTTAAGAGAAGTACAAAACAAACATTTCCTTTTGGCGCATTACATCCATATAGTGAACTTTTCTAACTATTCCCAGAGCATACGGAGAGAATGAGGAAGGACAAGGGAGTTAATGACTTGCATCTTTACAGCCCTAGAAAAGTGGAGGTTGGGGACAGAAAGTAAAGGAGGGAAGTCATGACCTACAGTTGATGGGACACCTATTCTAAGTGTTAAAAAAAATTATGAAATCTCATTACAAATGAATAATTTAGTTTGGAAGTCAAATGAATCTTATAACAAAATCATCTATTTCTATTCACCTAGGTTTAAAATCTTAGATCAGTCATAGATGAAATAGGTCTGGAAGAGGTCTTGTTCAGTTGTTTCAGTTGTGTCTGACTCTCTGTAAGCCCATTTAGGGTGTTATTGGCAAGGATACTGGAGAGGTTTTCCATTTCCTTCTCTATCTTATTTAACAGATGAGGAAACTGAGGCAAACAGGGTAAAGTGACTTGCTCAGGATCACACAGGAAGTATCTGCAGCTCGATTTGAATTCATGAAGTTGAGTCTCCTGGACTCCAGGCCTGGAACTTTATCCATTGTGCCACTCTAGGAAGTGATCCTAGAAGTCATCTAATCCCACACCCTCATGTCATAGATGAGAAACCTGAGTCCTTGGAAGGATAAATGTCTTGTCCAAGAGATACTACCTATAGTCATGCCTGTGTCTGATTCCCTTTGTTCTGTCAGTTGCCAAACACTTATTGAGTCCTGTCTGTATGCCATCCTCAGCTTTTTGATTTTTCTTCATCCCTTCTGTGTAATCAGTTATTAAGTTATTGAGTCTACATGCACAATACTTCTTGCATCTATCTTCTTCTCTTCCATCACAGCCACCATCCTAGGTCAGGCCCTTATAGCCACTTTGCTGAACTATATTATAAAAGCATTCTAATTTGTTCTCATCTCAAATTTATACCCTTTCCAATTCATCCTTCAGACTGCCACCAAATGGGCAAAGCAAAGTTATGATCAAGTCATCCCCAGCTTGAAAATCTCCACTGACTTGTTTCCTTTTGGATCTAATACCAACTCTTTTGTTCTGTTCTAGGGACAGGAATCAATTCCATACTACTGTTGCTTCAGGAAAAGGCCTGCCAGTTGTCTGCCCACTCCCTGCTACTTCCTAGACAAAAACAATTTCCCCAAACTCATACGAGTAGGCAGGCACTGTCTCTCTTTCCTATGTCCCCAGTGTTTAAGAAGCACATAGTCTTCATTTACTTCTCATTGAAAGGCCTTCACTATCTGGATGTAAGGCAGCTGGGTGCATAGAATGCTAGTCCTTGAGTCAGGAAGACCTGAGTTCAAATCCAGCCTCAGATGCTTGTTGGCTGGGGGACCTTTGGACAGTCCTTTAACTCTGTTTGCCTCAGTTTCCTCATCTATCAAATGAGCTAGAGAAGGAAATGGTAAACCACACCAGTATCTTTGCCAAGGAAACCTTAAATAGGATTAGGAAGAGTCAGACATGAATGAAACAATTGAAAAATAAAATCTGGCTCTAGCTTACCTTTTGATATTTTCTGCAATTTTTTTCCCCTTCCTCCAGTCTCTGGGCCAAACAAGCTGGTCTCTTTGCTGTTCTTCATACATAATATCGCATCTCTCATCTTTGTGTCATTATGTAAGGTGTGTCCCCTGCCTGGAATGCATGCCTAGCTCTCCTCTGTGTCATAAAATCCCTAGTTTCTTTTAAAGCTCACTTCAAACAACTCCTAAAGAAGATCCTTCTCATTTCTCCAGCTAGTGCTATTAAAAATTACCTTCTGTTTTGTCATTCAGTCGTTTTCAGTCATGTCAGACTCTTTGTGTCCTCATTTGGGGTTTTCTTGGCAAAGATACTAGAGCCCTTTGCTATTTCCTTCTTCAGGTCATTTTACAGATGAGGAATCTGAGACATGGAGGAGTTAAGTGACTTGTCCAGGGTCACACAACTAGTGACTGAGGGCAGATTGAACACATGATGATGAATCTTCTTAATTCCCATCCCAGAGCTCTATCTACTGTGCCCTTCCCCCCCAGTTATCCCTTCTATATTTACTTGTAAGAATATATATTTTACAAGGTTAGAGAATGGTCTCCGAGACAGGAAGATTTGGTTTCAAGCATTACCTCTAACACTTCCTGGCTGTCTGAGCCAGGAAAAATAACTTATCCTCTTAGTGCTGTAGGCAACTTGCTAAGACTGAATTGCAGAGAAAGAGCTGCCCTGGATGATAGAGAAAGTTTTGTCCTTTCATCAGATAAATAAAAAATCCAGTTCATATCTTCTATCTTTATTTTTTATTTACTTAGCTGTGTCCATGCTGTTTCCCTTTGTTAAATAGAACTTCCTTAAAGGCAGATCTCTTTCATTTTTGTTTTTCTATCTCTATTTCTTAGCACAGTTCTTAAACATAAAGTAGGTGCTTAATAAATGCTTATTGATTGATTATACAATTTAATCAGACCCACTGTGTTATCTCCGGGTTTGGACTTGATAGCTTTTAAGATCTCTTCCAGCTCTAACACTGGGATCCTCTGATCCTCTATATTATTTCCCTCTCCTCTAGAACTGGGCTCTTTTCACCTGAGCAGCTGTCCAAGGTCCCCTAACCTTAAGCTGTAATGGATCTAACCTTATTGGTGCTATAATAATGCTATGAGCATCATCAATGTGTTGGGAGAACAAAAGAACAATGGGAATCATGCCCCCACTGAATCCTGTGGGACTTTTCTCAACCCAATTCCTTCCTATTCCCCATAGATCTTATCTAAATATATTTCTGTCATTGTAATCCTTATGGTTTTGGAAACCTGCTAGCTTCCTTATACTTTCTTGCTTTTCTTTCTCCACTGCTAGATAGTTTCTAGTACTTTCTCTTTGGGAGTCAAAGACACTTATAGAGGCAATATTCTAATGAAGAGGTGATCTGACCCAATGTCTTCATTTTATAATTGAGGAAACTGAGACTCAGAGAAATTAGAGGACTTGCCTAAGATCATAAAGCAGAACTCAGCTTTGTTCTGGGTCTTGGAATCCTTTAGGTTCCTAATAGGATTGTATTTTCCATAGCTGGCAGCTCCATAGGAGAATTCTGATTCCCAAGCTAGATCGGCAGCATGTCCCAACATTAGAAGAAGTAACTTTGAAAGCATTAAGAACTCTGATAATACAATAACCAGCCTTATGATTCTAGATGACCAATGACTCTGTTGCTTTGTGACAGAGAAGTGATGACTTAATGTACAGAAAATAAGACAGACACTTTGGGATGTGGCCAATGTGGCAATTTGTTTTAACTATGCATATTTTTATGTTTTCTTTTTTCCTTCTTTTATAAAGTAGCAGAAGATAAAGGACAAATTAAATGCTTGTTAATTGAATTGCTTCTTGACTCAGACCAAATTGCCTTTTTTCTGCTCTGTCATCCTTCCTTTGCCTTGCTTTCTCTTCCCTTCCCATCCCTTTCCCCACTCTGTTTCTTGGACTACAAGTACATCAGCCATCCTTAGGCCCAGTCCCTCTACTGATCATATTGGTCCCAGACTTAGTGTGGACTCCTTATCAGCTTTAACTCTACTCCAGCTCAGAACTCCTGAGCTCAAGGAATCCAACAGCTTCAGCCTCCTCCATTAGCAGAGGTTAGACAAAGAGGTTTAAACAAAGGTTATTAAACTCAAGGATTTTACTCAATTAATAAACAAGCATTTATTAGTCACCTGCTTTGTGCCAGGTTCTGTACTAGGCTCTAGGGAGACATATGATAAATCAAATAATTCCTAAATATGTGAGGAGCAGATAGAAAACATAAACAGGCTCAAGCAGAGTTTTCAGTGGCTAATTATGGTTATCAGAACAGATTGTGGAAAACGAATTGACTAATGGGATGTGAAAGGATAAATCTTTAATAGTAGAGGGAGGATCTAGAAATCATTAAGAAAATTTATAAATTTTAAAAGATTTTATATTCAAAATATTATTTGTGAAACTGGACATCACAAAATATAAAATCAATCATTTAATAGGAAACTACATTTTTATTACTAAGTAAAAAGCTAGATAATGGAAAGTAGCAATGCTTAATAAATTCTTATCTATCCATTTCTCTCTGTGTGTCTCTGATTGTCTCTCTCCCCCAACCTCTTTCTCTCTGCTAACAACTCTCTCCATCTTTCTTCTCTTTCCCTCTCCTCTCACCTCTCCCTCTCTCCCACCCTTGCTCTCTCTCTCTCTTCCTCTCCCTTCCCCTTTTTCCTTCTCCCTCTTCTCCTCAGTCCCCACCTCACTCCCTTTATAACATGTTAGTGAACAAGATAGAACAAATAGATGGATGCCTTATAACCAAACAGACAATAGATTCACAATGGGTTATTAAGAGAAGACTAGGCTGACCAGGGTAACCTTTGTGGTCAGCTTCCTGAAAAGCAATTACCATGTTCTTTCTTGACTTGTCCCCTGGTGCCAGTTTCAGAGACCACATATGGGACTAAATTGATCTGACACAGTATGGCCTGTCATATGTTCTTATATTAAGTTCTCATTTGAAGTCACAAAAAAAGAAAGTGAGACAGTTTATCCCTAAGCACAGATACACCCCAAGCCGATATAAAAGACAGCACTATGACCCCAGAAGAAATAGTATGGTATTTTGTCCCAGTTAAAACAGAAGTGTCATGCTTTTCCAAGTGCTCTTTATTTACTTATTTATTTTTTTCAGTGAAGAGCATTAGACTTGGAGTTCTAGTTTTAGGTCCCAGCTTTTACACTTAGATGACCTTGGAAAAATCTCTTACTCTCTCTAAATAGTGGTTCTGGTTGAATTCAAAGGGCCTTGGTCTAGAATCCTTCCTCTGATATTTACTACTTGGTGACCTTGGACAATTCACTTAAACTACTTGGTTTCAATTTCCTCATTTATAAAATGTTGGGGGGGGAGTCCATAATAGATAGATTTTGAGATCCTCTCCAACCTATATCTCTGATCCCAACTGGTCCCTTTCCTCAACTGAATTCAACTCAACAAATATTTATCAAGCATCTCTTTTACATAAGACACTCTAGTAGGTTCTGGGAATTATGTCCCACTCTATTCTTGAATAGTACCTTTTCCTGTATGATACAACCTAGGTAAGAACTAAGTGGGCAGTAATGAAGAGAGCACTAGATTCTGTCAGATGATCTGGATTTAAATTCAAGCTCTGCTACTTACTACCTGTGTGAATTTATGAGTTACTTGATCTTTCTTGCCTCTCATTTACTCATCTCTAAAATGAAGAGATTCGACAAGATGACTCTGAGAACCCTTCCAGTTCTAGACTAGGACCCGGTGATTTTGAAAATTCAAGGTACTTTGAGAAGAGAGAACATGAATATCCATCCCATGGACTTATTGGGAAATCAGCAATGGCTTTGTATATGAAACAGGACTTCATCTGAACCTTGAAAGAATCTAGTGACTCTCTTAAGAGGTAGAGGTCAGAAAGGGTATAGGACAAGGTTGGGGCAAAAGCACAGCGATGGAAGATGAAATATCAAGTTTGGGGAACAGTGAATAAGCCAGCCTGGATGTTAGGTTGCTGTGAAGAAGGAAAGTGGGAAAGGTTTGTCAGGAACCACATTGTGGAGAGTTTTGTGTGTGATTTCTGAGAGGAAGGATTTGTATTCTATCCTGAAGGCAATCGAAGGCTACTAAAGATTAAGTGGGGAGGTGATATTGTCAGAACTCTGCTTAGGATTTTTTTGGGGGGCAGCTAGGTATAGAATAGATGTTAGAGGTGAGAAACTAGAAATGGGGAGATCAATGAGGAGACTACTGCCATAGTGCTGGTTATGTCCTATAGGCCTGAACTAGAGTAGCAGGCATGTCAGAAGAGAGAAGTGGGGAGATACTGTAGAATGGAAAAGTCCTAACATAACAATTCACTGGATGTGGAAGATGAGAGAGAAAGAAGAGATAAGGATGAATCTAATGTCTTAGTCACTGGTATATAGGAAGATGGTGGAACCCTTAACAAGAATAGAGAAGTTTGAAAGGGGCACAGATAGGCTGAATGTGTATGTGTGTAGTAACAAATTATGTTTTACATATATCATGTTTGAATCATCTATGGGAAATCCAGATAGAGATGTCTAGCAAGGCAGTTACTGGTGGAGGACTGCAATTCAGAAGAGATTAGGGCTAAATAATATTAGTTGGGGATTTATTTGAATAGAAAATTTGAATCTGAGGAGAGTTGATAGCATCACTAAGAGAGGCTGTAGAGAGAGGAGTCCCTAAATAATTAACTCATGGTTGGGGGCTAGAATGTACAATGATCTATCAGAGAGAGGGAAGAGAGTGTTTCTAATAGAAGAGGGAGTGGTTGATGCTATCACAGACTTCAAGGATGTCATCTAGGGTGAGGCCTAAGGAAAAAGTCATGTCATCAGTTTTAATACTTAGAGATGGTTGGAATCTAGGAATGAACGGTTTTAGTTGAGCAGCTGGGTTGGAAGCTAAATACCAGAGTTTGAGAAGTGAAAAAGACCTGGACACTCAACCATCTTCTGACACATAAAATAGGCAGGATACTTCTCCATTTCTGTAATACTGTGCATCAGTATTGTAAATAGTGAAATCCTATCCAAATGGAAGCCTGAGTTTTCTCATTTGTGAACTTGTGATAATAATAGTATAAGGCTGCCAGATCTGGAGATGAGGAGGCCAAATATGGCCTCAGAACCTTTCTATCTGGGTGACCTTTGGCAAGTCACTTAACTCCCATTGCCTAGCCCTTCTGCTTTGGAACCAAATCATGGTACTGATTCTAAGACAGAAGGTAAAGGTTTTGTGAGGATCAAATAAGATAACATGTAAAAATATAAAGGGCGCATTAGGCACTGAGAATACTAATGCAAGAATAAGACCATACCTGCCCTGGAGGAACTTCCATGGGGGGGGGGGGGAGACAATAGATTCATGTATATGTACAGAATATTGCAAAGTGAATATATACAACTAAAAACACAAAGGTAGTTTGGGAGGGAGCATATTAGCAGCTGAGATGATCAAGAAAGACTTCTTGATGCTTAAGAAGAGTCTTTAAAACCATAATGCACTCTTTCTATAAATGTGGTGCTGATGGATGTTCTTTAGCTGTGTCTGACTCTCTGTGACCTCATTTAGAGTTTTCTTGGCAAAGATACTGGCATGGTTTGCCTTTCCTTCTCCAACTCATTTTACAGATGAGGAAACTGAGGCAAACAGGGTTAAGAGACTTGCTCAGGGTCATACAACTAGTAAATGTCTGAGGTTTAAGTTTGAACTCAGGAAATCTACCTGGCTCCAGGCCCAGTACTGTCTCCATTGTGCTACCTAGCTGTCCTTCCTAAGGGTTTATTTGAAGGCAATGCTGAGTGAGCCTGAGAAAGAGGAAACTTGGGCAGGGGGAGGCAGGGAGAAAGATACAAATTGAGAAAATGAGAGATATGGAAAACATTTTTGCAGCATATGGGAAATGAGTTTAGGGAATGACAAAATAAAGAATGATCAAGTAGAATGCAGCCCTAAAGTCAGTTAAGACACAGGTCAGATGGGTTCTCAAAGACAGTCTAATATTGATTCCTAGAGAAAAGGAGAGAACAAGCTCTCCAGGGTTCAACAGTGGTCTGGCCCTTTTGGGCAAACTTTCCAATTCTGGGTAAGGGAGACATGGAAAAATGGCACATGGATTTCTAAAGTCAGCTCCTAATCATCCTAATTTGGCTCCTGTCATTCAGGTTGACTTCCTTGTATTTGGAGGTAATTACCTTGCCCTCTCAAATGTTGTCCTCCTCCCCAAATTTACAAGGTTGTTTCCTGGGTGAGATACACTTAGAATTCACCCTCAAACCCAGGCAGAGAGGAATGCTAGGTACAGTTGAGTACACTGCATGTTTTATTTTTTTTAATTACTCTAAAGCTTGAACCTGATCACATGATTCCATTTTTCTACTTCCCAATTGAATTATTATACCAGGGATGGAAGTCAGATACTCTCTTTCTCCACTGAAGACCTAAGAGGAGGAAATGGATGTAAATTCATAACATAAAAGGATTTATCATTAACAAGCTGGGTTTGTGGCCCTGTCCCAGGTTCTATTGATTAGTCGTCTTGATGGGGAGGTCTTTTAACTATGGGGATATGGAGCGCAGATGGGTTAGGAAACATTTAATTAGAACTTTTAAACATTTGCTTTAGTGCTACCATCTGGAGGCAGAGGAATGGCCTAAATGACCCAAGCAATGTCTCTAAAAACTCTGAGTCCATGAAAGAGAAATGAAAAACAATTGTTAGAACACTGAATTGTCGGAGGCTTAAAAAAAGTCAGCTTTGAGCTTTATCGCATGGTTATATATAAGGAGATAAAAACACTTTGAGCTGGAATCTCTTGTACTTCCTCCAGACACATATGAGCCACCTAGATAAGAAGGTACAGTAGAGAGCTGACCTCTGCCCAGGGAAGGGGGGAAGGAGAAATAAAATTATATGCATCCATGGAAACCAGGGCCACTCTGGGTCACATTTTCCTTTGGTGAGCTTTGGTGAGGTGGAGCTTCTCAGAGGTGGTGGTAGCAACTCATTTGACTGTTCCTAGGAGCTCTTTTCCTTCCTAAAAATCCCAATGGGTGGACTCCCATGATCACTCTTGGATATAGATACAAGACAGTGGAGGGATGCCAAGAATACCATAAAGCCAGAAACCCTGGGTTGACATACCATCTTTTAAAATCATTTTAAAATATTTTTTTCCAGATTACATGCCAATACAATTTCTTAATATTTTTCAATCCATGCTTTTTCTCTCCCTTCCCAAGAAGTCAGGTAATATGATATAGGTTGTACATATATTATCATATAATACATATTTCCATGTTCATCATGTTGTGTAAGAAAGTGGATCGTGGATGCTAGAGAAAAATTTGTGGAAGAAATAGAGTGAAGGATGGATTAGTTTTAATGTACATTTTGACTCTGTCAGTTCCTTTTATGGTGTTAGATAGCCTTTTTCATCATAAGCCCTTGGAGTTATCCTGGATCCTTGCCTTGTTGATAATAGTTAAGTCGTTCACAGTTGATCCATCGTACATTATTGTTGTTACTGTGTACATTGTTTGCCTGGTTCTGCTCACTTTGCATTACTTCATATATGTCTTTCCAGGTTTTTTTTTTTTAATCAAAGATATCATCTTCGATATCTTATTCTTCATGTGACTTTGGGCAAATTATTTAACCCCTCCAGACCCCTCTGTAAAATCTGGGGATTGTAATTAGATGATCTCAGGTCCTTCCAGCTCTCCATATCTGATCCTCTGTTCTTTGGTAGTATACCTTTAAAAGCATCCATTTGGCCTATTTCATTTCCTTCCTAGGCCAAGAAACTTGGTAGTCAGTTTATAATTCCAAGGACTGGAGCCAGAGAGCTGTGCTTGCATTTGTATGCTTATTATGGGTTAGGGAATGTTTGGGGGAATTCAGAAGCCTGGAACCTGCAGCATTAGAAATCTGAACTGAGAAGAGGTGAGGAATTAAGCCCATTATATAAATTCTTTTAGGAGACTGGAGGGAGGCAGGATGAGACAGTAAACTATAGGGCAGGCAAGCTGGGAGAGGCCCATAAACAATTCCTGCTGGCTTCACTTTTTGCTGCAAGAGCTACGTTTAACTAGGGTGATCACATGGCTTCTTTGAATAGGGCAGGCATGTTCTTCTGCTTGGACTTCACTGTGATGTCAGTTGGAGCAAAAATCACTGTGTTGTTTTTTGTTTGTTTTGTTTTTTAGGGAGAGAGGAGAGAGAGAAGGGCTGGCGGATGGTTTTTAAGGTGGGGTGGTGGTAGCTGTGAGTGGGGATTCTGAGAAGAAAGGAGGAAGCTAGGAGGTGGGAGTAAGGACAGGAGTATTGGGGGCTTGGTGGATAGAACTGAGAGTATCAGTACTTGGGAAGAAGGGCCTGCCTGGTATTTCCCCTATTTCAGATGACTACCCCATCCTAAAGGTAATCTTAAATTAGATAAACTTAACAAGATCAGTTTTCTGAAATTAAAAAAGAAAAGTAAACTTTTATTATGACGTATAAACTTTAGAAATTATATCTAAGTGAAGCTAACATTTTCCTATCATTAAAAAGCATTCTTCTAAATCTGTCTCCCTATCTTGCTCTCTGTTTCTCTCTCTCTCTCTCTCTCTCTCTCTCTCTCTCTCTCTCTCTCTCTCCCTCTCTGCATTTTGCCTTCTCTTTCTCTCTAATTCTCTTGCTATTTTTCTCCCTTTCTGTCCCCATTCTCATCATTCCCTTGCTCATGCCCCATAAACCTCTACACACAGATTTTTTTAGGCCTTTATTTTGTAACTAGAGTATTTCCAGGCTTAGGAGTTCTACCTTGCTGCTGCTTTATCTTTATAAACATGAGAGAGTCTTGATTCTGCCTAGAAAACCACTGAGGATATCATAAACCCCATTCCAACTGAATAAAAATCAGTAGGTCAGAATGGATGCCTTTAAAAAAACAAACAGGCAAAAAGTAGCGTGCCCACTAAACGTGCTGCAGAATCTCAATACAGAGTCTTTCAAAAGAAATCAGGTAATTTTCCAGTGGCTTCTCTTTCCTAGGGAGCTTTCTAATGTCTAATTCTCTGGGAAATGGGATGCTGATAGGTAGATACTGGGGAATTTTTCATCTAGTAGAAAGACAGAAAAATGGAACATCAGAGAAAATGAAATGACTTTTTTACTCCCTTCAATCCTATCTCCTCCACTTTCCACATTGTCTTCTAATAATAAAATATATCAGTTGATGCCCTAAAGGGAACTCTGCCTCCCTTTGTTCAGGAGACACACTGGTAAGGTACAGAAACAGCAAAAAAAAGGAGCTGATTCTGGGCTGGCAGCAGTAAGCACGATTAGATTGATTGCCAGATTTGGGGCAACACTCTCTGCCCTCTTCCCCCCCCCCCCCATTTTCCGTTCTCAAGCTCTTTTGGTTATGGGAGCCATAACCTCTACTTACCTGTTTTAATGAGTACTCCTTAGAGAATTCTTTATGGGATTTACAGGCATATGTTTAAAGGCTGATATTGTGTATCATTTTCGGCTTCATTAAAGGACTTATTTTGAAAGTATGCTTTTGGGTTAAATTTACATGCATTACAGAAATTTAGTTTCCCCTTCTTTTATTGGTTTTTCACATTTTGTAATTCAAAACAGAGTTTTCGAGGTACAGTATTGATATTTTACAAACCTTTCTAGGAAAGTATAACTCAAAGCAGTCAAAGTTATTTCCCACAATCTCCATTATGTCTTATTATTTTAGTTCTCTATGCTATGATATTTTGGTAATGTTATTCCTTTCAATAATTAAAAATTGACCTATCAATTTCTAAAAGGGAGAGAGGAAAGTAGGAACTCCTTCTTATCCTCTTATTGAAATAAAATACTTCACCTTAAAAAGATAATTTTTTCCTTTCTTAAAAAAAAGAAATAACTCAACATGTATTATTGCATAAAATATAAAAGTCACGGTCAGATAAATGAGATATTGGTCTTCATTATAGATGCTACTAATTACTGCACTGCTTTTGATTTATGGTTATTGTACTTCGGTTTGTTTTCTTCTATAGAAAAACTGGGCTTTAATTATAAGAACTCTTTATTTAGAAAGTTTGAAACATTTGCTTTCCCAATACTCCCCTTTGGTGGGGAGAAAGTTTTGCTGTTTTTCATTAAATAAAACCCAAGCTTTGTATGCTAAGAACCAAACCATAAACTAAAACTAAACTTTGGTTGAAAGAGTTTAAGTTTAAAAAAGAAAAGTAAAAATATATTGAAGAAAAATACACTTAACATAAAGTGTATACTTATAATAAGTAATGTTTGGAATTTAATGCTTAAAATGTTTTCTGTGAAAAAGCTAAAAAATATGAAAGATTAGTGATTATAATTCACCCGCTAGTTATAGAAACCATTCTTGGCTGGTCAGTACTAATTATTTTGAACGTGTTCATTAATTTTTTCTTCATCTGATTTTTTAAACTAGACAAACAAGAAATTGGTCAAAACAGAGAGCTCTGATATTTAACCTTATTTAATGGCATATAAGAGAAATTGAAGCAAACCAATCAGAACTACTCATACCCCTGCTCTCTCTGGTCTGATTATCTGTTTTCATAAATATTTTAACAAGTGGCAACAAATTTTCCAGCACTGAAGAACCTGATAAATACCGTTTAGGAGGAAGTAGATAGGTTCAGGGAGTACCAATTCTTTTGGGATCATTCAGGCATGATAATTTTTCTTTGACTATGAAAAATAAATTAATAATTTGTTAAAAGTTGAAAAAACTTTTAGACCTATTTATTTTTGTTTTACAACTCTTCCCTTTTATTTTATGTCTTCACTTTTTATTTGTTTTATCTGTTAGTGTGTTTGTGCTATGAATTTACCTAGGAGAATAATAGTCAATGGAAAATGTTCTGTAGAAGTTAGAAATAATCTCCAGATTATAACTAGATATTCTTAACTTTCTGTAATCATGACGTTTTCTTCCTATAAAAAAAAGTATTGGCCATTTGAAGGATTGATGTTCATTAAACAACACCATAATAAAGTTATTGCTTTAAGGAGACACAGTTACTTGTATTTTTGTTTTGTTTTAAATTTTTGATTAGAAATTACACAAGTCTGGTATTTGTGCTGTTAAATTAAGTGTTTACATTTGACCCTTTCTCTTTTATACATTTAATACCTATTAAAGTATGGGGAAGTTTCAGTTTTAAAACTGCTTTATATTTTAGTTTGTGCTGCTCTGAGAATGGCCAGGCTTCTAAAAATCTTTGCCTTGGGGGAAATGATTGGCAATCTCAAACCAGCAAAAAGATAATATTCTTATATATTTTCCTGCCTTAAAAAAGGGGGAGGTACATCAATGATAATGTGCATGGTGGCAGACTTTGCCTGTCCCCTTATACTTGCAGAAAATTTGGAAAACTCCATCCTAGGTTGTTGTTCCTAGGGGGCTGCATGCTTGTTAGATGACCCATTGAATAGTTTGTGCAGCTGCAACTCTTGGAAATTAGCTTTGTCACTTTCATGCATAGTTAAATATGTTGCCCAGAATCATGCTAATGTGCCTTTTGAATATTTGGATTTAGCAGTGAGCCCTACATTAGGGCTGTGTGTTTTGGTTTCATTTACTAGAAAGCATAAATAGCCATCTTCATGTACAACAGGGAATAAATAAGACACAGGCACAGCCTAAACACCTCAAGAAATCATGTTAATAACAGGCGAGGTGCTCTGGCCGCAAACCGTTTCTGAAAGAAAAACTGGGAACTTTCCCTTTAGAGCTCCTGAAAACAGGAAACTTACAATGAGCCGAAGTGAACATCCTTCACAAAGGCTTTCTGTGTGATGCTGAAACTCAGTTCGGACTGGACTCGCACAGTCGTGCGGTGCGGGATTCTCCTGTGCTGACTAGCTGCGAGCCTGGGGGTGAGCGAACTGTCCTGCTTCTGTTTCGGACTCCCTGGGACCACTGCTAGGTCATTTTATTCCTTTGGGTCCTGCAAGTAAAGAGCCTCGGAGACCCAGCGAGCAATAGCGAGCTTCCTTATTTGTAAAATGGGGGGTGGAGGAGGGAGAAGGAAAGTGGGGGAGCTGGGGGAGCGGTTCTAAAGTCCCTGACACCTCTGATAAGCTCTCGGATTTTCTGATTCAGTATTGCTGTCACTCATTCTGATCCCCTCACCTTGCCCAGGCTGTTCTCAAACTACCCCCCCCCCCCAAAAAAAAGCAAAAAACAAAAAACAAACACCAACAAACAACAAAAAACCTGTCTGATTTGCAAGTCAGTTTTGGGGAAAGTTTTGTCTATTGTGACGCACTCCCCTCGCCCCCATTCCAGTTTTACCCTCTCCTCTCCATCAGCCAACGATATTATTCAAATTAAAGGAAATTAAAATGTTAAAAATGAGAATTATTCTGCCTGCGTGAGAGAGAGAGAGAGAGAGAGAGAGAGAGAGAGAGAGAGAGAGAGAGAGAGAGAGAGAGAGAAGAGAGAAAGAGAGAGAGAGAGAGAGAGAGGTTCTTGAGTAGCAACTGGCCCTGTAGTGTAATCCAATCTATTTTAATGTAGAGATTTTCCAAGAAGGCAGGAAACAGTCAAGGGGAAGGCTTTCAAACGTCTGCTGTTTCGTTTACAGATCCCTTGTGTTAATTTAATGTTTCTAGGGAAGTGGGGCTCTTTCTTTTTTCTCAGAATCCGTTCTCTAGGAAATAGAGAGTGTCGTGGCATGGTGCAGAAGCCAGAGTTTACCACAGATAAGCCAGGGAGCTCAGTTGGAAGCACAAAACGTGTCCTGTGTACTCCACTTGTGTGAGAAAACACAATCCCACCAGCCCCACCACGGTGGACTCAGATGAATATGTTCTGGGGTAGTTGCCTATAGTTTCTTGCAAGTTATGTAGAAGCCCCCTGCAAAGTTTTATTCTGGAGGGACTGGGGGAGATGTGAGAGAGACAATAAAGAAGGAGGCAAAGGGGAAAAAAAGTTTATTTGCATTTGGGAGGTTTGGCATCAGTGATCTCATGACACAGGGTCTGAAAGGTAAATAAGAGATGATTGGTTCTCTCTCTGCACCCTGTGATAATTCTCCTAACCCTCTTTCCTTCCTCCCTTTCCTAAGGAAATAAACCTGTTTTTTTATATGTTTCCTTGTTCATTCTCCTATCAAATCCCACTATTATGACCCCCATCCCCAAACCACAAAAGTGAATCTGATTTCCTGAAAAAGAAAATAGAAGAAAAAAAGTGGGCCAGAGGAAAACAGGAATCTTGCAGGAAAGGGCATTTTTATATCTTATATTCTTTACACCACCAACAGCTGATCTTTGGCTAAAGGGGCAATTACAGGCTGCTGGAGAATTTCTTGCCACTATAGAATGTGCAGATTTAGTGACTGGTCTTTGTTCTGAGAATCCAAATTGGGTATTCTAAAGCATGAGGGAGATAGGTGATTCAGGAATATCGGCATTTTACAACATGTCATCTCATATCAGCAGGACTTTCTTTCCATTCCTCCTTTCAACTCCCTAGACAGATTTATGGCTTTAGTATATTTAGAAGAATGTTAAATTATGCATTGAAAGCTAATATTTATTTAAAAAATACTTTGCAAAAGAGAAGGGAAAAGAGCAAGCATTTATTAAGCACCTACTATGTGTCAGACACTGCCAAGTACTTCACAAATATCTCATTTGATCCTCACACCAACTCTAGGAGGTAGATGCTATTATTATCCTCATTTTACAGATGAGTAAACTAAGACAGAGGTGAAATGACTTGCCCACTGTCACACAGCTTATGTATGAGACTGAACCTAAGCCCAGATCTTCCTGCTTCCAGGCCCAGCATTATATTCACTGTGCCATCTAGCTGCTACAAAAGGGATTGATCATTTTTGATGAAATTAGAATTTCATGTTATCCATTCCCTATCTTTTTAGTCTTTTCACCTTAATACAACCACAGATCTAGAGATGGAAGGACCTCACAAAACACCTAATCCAACACTGTGATTTTATACTTATGGAAACTGAAGCTCAGGGAGGTCACACGCATTGATAATGTTGAAATTCCTTCCATCAACAATAGAGGCACTGTAAGATTTGTTCTAAATACAAGATGTTTAAATTTTAGCATGTACTGATAGTATATAGATTACAGTTTTCCCAGTGACCTTGATAATACTCTATTAATAACTAAAGAGATTTTCATTAAAAGTTATTAATTTCATAGAGTTAGAGGCTGACTCTTGGTTCTGAGAAAATTAGGAGAAAGAATAACTTAATATTTAAAAAATATATCACCTGCATTTCTCCTTGTGTCCTTTTCCCTCTTTCCTCCTAGAGACCCCCTCCATTTAAGAAGAAAAAATAAATAAAAGTGGAAGGGGGGGGAATGGCAAAATTTGTCAATACATTTTTTAAAACTCTGAAAATATGTACAGTGGTCTTCCCTTCTGCAAAGAAGGAGAAAATAAGTGTATTTTTCCTTGTAGATAATTTTTGGGGCTAAGCTTGTTGTTTATAAATTTGTACCCTTACTTTTTACTTGTTTTATGGTGATTTTTCTTTCCATTTTTCCACTGACACTTTTCAAGTCATATCTATTAGTTTTGGGTTTTATTTTTATTCTGCTTCATTCTGTATCAGTTTATATAATTCTTGCCTTACTTTAATTATTTCTTTTATTTGTCATTTCCGGTGAATAATAATATTGTATTACATTAATATACTACAATTTATTTAGATATTCCCTAGCTAATATATATGTATATAAACACATATATATTGCTTCAAGTTCTTTGTTAATAACAACAAATAAAGTGCTGCTCTAAGTATTTTGGTGTATAAGGGAACTTAATTTTTCCCCCCAAAGACCTCCCTGGCTTATATAAAATGAATGGAATCTCTGGGGCAGTGGATATGGCCATTTTAGTAATTTTATTTGCATATTTACCAATTGCTTTCCAAAGTAATTATTGCGGTTCACTGCTCTTTATTCAATATTCCAAAATTTTGCCATCTTTGCCAATTACCTGGGTAGTTTGTTCTGACCCACTTTTCTCTTAGGATGAATGATTTGGAGCATTCTTTTATATGGATATTAATAGCTTGCAAATTCTTTTGAGAGTTATTCATTTACATCCTTTGACCACTTATCTATTAGGGAATGGTGGTTGGTTTTATATATGTATGTCTATATTTCTTTAATGATATATATCTTGGATGCCAATTCTTTATTTGAGAAATGTAATCCAAAGATTTTTTTCCCATTTGACTGCATCCTTCTTATTTTAAATACCTTAATTTTGTTTGTGCAGAAATTCCTCAATTAAATATAATCAAATTCATGTATTTTTTATTATCTATTTGTCTAATAAACCTATTTGTTATCAAATTATAATTGCTTTTATCCCTTATTTGTTTAAGAATGTGTCTTTTACCCATAGTTTTGAAAAGATATATAATGGTTTTTTTTTTAAATTTTTTTATGACATGAACTTTTATATTCAGGTTAAATAACCATTTTGAATTTTTCATAGAATGTGGCATAAACTGTTGATCTGAGTCCAATTTATTTCAGACTGCTTTCCAGTTTTCCAGGGGATCTTGTTAAATAGGGAATATTTTTCTAAGTGATTTTTTATGTTTTTGTGTTTACTATACATTGGGTATTTGAGTTCCTTTATTTTTTATTTTTCTTTCTCTAAATTGATCCACTCAACTATTTTGGTATTTTTTAGCCAGTACCAAATGATATTGATGACTATTGCCTTATATATAGTTTGAGGTCTAAAGAAAACAGGTTTTCAAGGAAGAGGGAGAGTTCAGTCTTACATATGCTAAGTTGGAAGGGCTGGTAGGACAACTTGGTGATAGTGATATATAGCAGGAAAGTTGGGATTGGAACTCAGGACAGTGCTAGGTATGTGGATTTGACAATAATATATGTAAAGGTAACAGCTGAAGCTGTGTGTCTCCTCATCATTCCCAACAGCTTCATAAATTACCCTGAATAATCCTCAGTCTGAAGTCCTCTGATTCTGATTGGTGACTAGCCCCAGGAACCCCATTCTATGAAGATTCCAACTGCTGTGCTTTATCTTACTCTTGCTTGGATTTTGCTGACTCTTCATTCTTTTTCTCATCTGCTACATTGTCCAGGGGAGATACTCTTTCCCCTGATTCTCTTGATTTTCTAATCCTTCTTTGAACTGTCTTCCCCTTGGAATGGAAGTTCTTGAGAATAATGGCTTTTTTATTTGCTTATATTTGTATCTCCAGTACTTAGAACATAGCAAAAATTCTCTCTCTCTCTCTCTCTCTCTCTCTCTCTCTCTCTCTCTCTCTCTCTCTCTCTCTCCTTCTATCCTTCCATCTATCCACTCTTCTATTTCTCTATCTTAAAGAATATTAGAAAGAAGGAAAGAAAGGGGGCTAAGAACCACCCTCTAGTATCCTCTGTCATCCAATAGAATGTAAACTCCTTAAGAACAGAACTTGCAGTTTTATCTTTAATGTACCTTAATGTCCAGCATAGTCCTAGGCACATTGTAGGCACTGATAATTGCTTATTTAGAAATAGATCAAATTATAACTTTGGAATAGGCATCTCCACATTTAATGGGCAGGAAGAAAAAGAAGTCAGAGAGGCAGGAGGAAAGCCAGGCAAACAGAGGTTATGGAAGTCAAGGAAGGAAAGAGCATGGAGAAAGGATGAGGAGATTAGCAATGTCAAATGCTGTGAAAAGGTCAATCCAATTAAAGTCGATGAAGAAGCTCTATTATCTTTTCTCTCTTTCACTCAAGATCTGAAAGTGCTTTATACATTTTCTTTTGTGTTGACTGAGATAATGAAAAACTTCCCATTCATAGATGGCATTTTTGGGGGGAGATTCTACAATAAAATGTCATATTGTCATTAAATTTTAAATAAATCTCCCACTAAGGAATTCAAATTTACTATGAACTTATATTTTTACTTGTTCTTCAAATTTTACTGCTCTTTTGGTGAAATGTTCAATGTAAAAGAGCTTCACTTGGTTAGTTTTGCTGACAAGCTTTTTTTTTTTATTCCTTGATAATGCAAAATATCCATGGTAATTTTATTGCCTAATTTATTATTGCCCCAATTTTTGAAACATCTTGGTTTTTTAATGGCTTTTATGTTGAAATTATCTTTAAATCTGTCACATAGGTAACATATCAAATATCATCTGTTGCTCCTTGCTTTGGGGGAGGACATGAAACATTAATGGTTCAGCTTTAAATCTATCAGCTATGGATGAATCTCTGTGGATTTTTTCATCCGCTACAAGTTCTTCTGTGCAAAATTCTCTCTCATAATTCCTTCCCATCTTTTCATCTCTAACCAAAAGCAAGAAGAGAGCCAAAATGGCTCCCCCAAAGACCATTGCCATAGAAATACTTTTTACACTTCAAGTTATTCCTTCCTTTGTATATTATGAGCATTTAAAATACAAATTAAGTGTCCAGCCACCATAATAACAATGCACATCATAACTGTAACTAGAAAGGTTGATACCTACCTGGCAGAAGCCTGTGATGGTGATGGGGATAGGGTGGGGAAGAGTCTACAAGGAAGTTATTGGCTAGATTCCCAGAAAGCTGAATATTCCCACCTCTGGCGCCCCCAGAACTTTGCCTTCATTATGGCTTTCATGTGAATCACTCACAGCTGGGCACAGCTGTGCCCAGGAAGGGCTGTCTCATCTCCCAACATGTCTGGCCTGTGTGCCAGCCGCACAGCCAATGAATTCTGACTCCCTCTCCTATTTCCCTAGAGAACATGAATATTGTCCCTTAAGTCCTGGGGTGTGGTGAGAATGTGACAGAGTGAATTTCTGATTTCCAGGCAAGGGACAGAACAGGGACCTGTGGCCCGGAGCTTTGGAGAGGGAGCAAGGGTATTCACCCATTGGGCATAAGAGGCCATGGTACAAGGACAGTGGAGGAATGAAGTGAGTAGCCTATGGGTTACAGGGCTGCTGAGCAAGAAAATGCTCCCCTTTAAATCCTGGCGACCTGAGACAAAGTCTTGTATGCCTCACCATAGTTATGGTCTGGCTGATAGATAAAGTTCTATAATTCTTTAAGATTTGCAATATTGATAGAATTGATAGAAATATTGACAGATATTCTATGTGAAATGAGTTCCAAAGTCATGGACAAATGTGCAAAATGCATTTGTAACTTGTTCATCTGCAAGTTGTAGGCAAACCTTTTGATAAAATAATATTTATGCTCCAGAAATTGTGTGCAAATTGAATTGTTCAAAACTGTGAATAATTTAATATGCATTAGGGTAGGTTGTGATTTAAAGGAACTAGAGAATACATTAAAAAAGAAATAACCCCAATTAATCTACATTCTCATTTAACTATCTTGAGTAAAGGAAGACCCAGAAATAATTAAACTGTAATTTTTACTTAGGACTACCCATCAAATACCTTTTTATAATGGTATGTGCAAGGAGGGTGGGATAGGGAATAAATTAATCAGTCAGCTAATGAGCAGGCATTTATTAAGTACGCACTCTGTGCCAGGCACCATGGGAAGTATAAGAGATATATCTATAAGCAAAATGACAGTCTCTACCTTTGGGGAGCTTATATTTTAATGGAGGGAAAGTATGCTGAAGGGAAAATGACAGAGAAATGTGGAGTGGCAAAAGCAAAGTGAGGAGAGAAATGAAGACTGGTTAGCCTATACTCCTCATCAGAGTAGAGCTCCTGGGGAGAGGAACTCCCCAATGGAAGATAGGGTAAGAAGGCAGCTGAGGTTTTGTGATGAGGTCTAGAATCAAAAGCAGAACCAGGAGAAGTATGAGGAATGGCTGATCTGGGTTCCAAGTCAAAATGGAAGCCCTGAGGGGAATGCACAAATGGAAGAAGGGGGCTGCCTGGGCAGAGGGATATTCCATGGTAGGAAGGTCAGTGAAGCTGAGGGATACTCTAGAATGAGAATAAAGGAGAAATGTGATGGCAAAGTTGGGAGAATCCAGTCCAATGTCTGTTGATAGGAAGTTGAGTGACTCTTGGCAAATGAATTTACTTGTCTGGACTTCTGCTAATTTTTAAAATGAAGGGATTAGACTACATTACCTCTAAGATAATTTATAACCATAATGATCAATGACTATGAGTCTATGACTAGATGGAAGGAAGGGTTAATATTTTTAACTTCATTGGAATTTTATTTGAAAAATTATAATTCATTAAAATCTTGAAGAAGAAGAAAAGCAGGAAGTGCTCAACAGAGGAAAAACAAACTGGGATGGAAGACAGAACCATTGAAAATTAAGTTGGTTTGATGAATGAATATTCTTGAAATGCCCTGTCAGTTGGATTGATTTGTCTTCTGTATCTGGTGAAATTCCCAATGCAAGAATTGAAGTTCTCTCTTTCTCCAGCTGAGGTAAATGCCATAGTGGAGAACCTAGGGATTCATTGGTCCTGGTCCAAGTGGTACACACATTTGTATGGTATACTTGGGGTACACTGAGCCACTAGGGGGCCTCAGATGAGCATGCAGTGATTTGAACCAGTTGCCTCCTTCAGGCTAGTCAGTGGATGACCCTAAGAATGTAGCTGCCTTCCTCATAGTTGCTTCATGTGAATTATGCCATGGAACTGGGTTGTTTCTCTTCCAGTGACTAATTTATGACTGTTTCCTCTATGTAATGGATAGTAGTCACAGTCATTTTGGTCTAGAAACACTTAATTATAGCTCAATAGCCTTTCAGTTGATTCAGTCGAATGATTTTGTGCCCCGTTGTTATTTAGGCTTCCAAAGCTACAAAGAAATGACTGCTGTCAATGCCCTGTTAAATATGGTATGGCTATAGCTTAATGAGATCTTGATTTCCCCTTGGATGGCAAAGGTGCACCATTACTTCTTATTGGTCTTCTGCTAGGAAGACTAACTCCAAAATGTGGGGCACTATCAAAAGCATGTTTTTGGACAAAATACATACAAAACAGAATGGACAAAATGGAAACAGGAGAAGAGCTAGCCTTCGTGATCTCACCTTCCTTTGTGTCCCATGTCCAGTGTATATTACAGAGATCAGTGGTGTGCTGGTAAATATTTAATAATTGGCTCTGAGAAAGAAAAATGTATGTAGGAGATACACATTTTCTCAATCATTTTCTTAAGTCTAGACTCCAGTTTGTAGTGTTTGCCTATTCCAAGATATACAGGTCCACTGAAAATTTAACAATTGGCTCTTCCCAGCTGGTCCAAGCTGGCTCTTAGTCATACCCTGTAAAGGTCCCAGAGATGATACTTTTCCTTATTTTCAGTGGTAGAGTCTGTAGATGTGCTGGGAAAATAGGAGCCCAAACCTTGGAGAAGTATTTGTTGGATTTGAAGATTTGTTTATAAGTTGTTCATTTGGAATTTGAAATAATCCTGGCCCCCACCCCCACCCCAAGGAAATATCGTTATAAATGGTGGTTTGGGTTCTAGGCTCATGCTTTAAATCTTTTTGTATTATGCCTAGTCTTTGTGGGTAACCTAAACACCCTTTGAAACAAAGATTCCCTAAAGAAGCACCTCCAACATTTCAATTTAGAATATATATAGCAGAACTATAGATTTTCTTCCCCACCTGGTTGGCAGTGGGAGTGGGGGGATTTCTAAGCTCCAAGCCACTAGTGAGGGCTCCCAAGATTTGGGGTAGTGTACTGGACTGGGGAGAGTGCTGCTGGGAGATGAGGAAGCCAATAGCTGAGATATTGGAGCCAGTATGTTGAAAAGGGGGAGTAGAGGTAGTGAGAGACAGGAGCTGATAGACTTTTTTTTTTTTAATCTTCCCCACTCTCTTGGGATCTTTCTTTTTGGAGGACATTTTCTAGAAGGCAATCGCCATGGAAATCTCCTTTTTCCAGGTCTCCTGCTTTAGAAATTCTCCTTGTTGTCTGGTGCTGTTGGGGACTTTTTGTCCCCTCCTTTTTTCTGTCCTTTATCTTCTTTTATGTTCTTAATTAGCAAACCTTTTGAGGACCTAGAACCTAGAGAAGAAGAAGAGGAGGAGACCAGGACCAAGGGGAACTCGAGGGGCCCACTCTGGGCCCTCCAGGACTGTTTTTGGTTGAGTCAGACCTCAGGCATCTGCCAAGTTTCTGTAATTCTAGAGCCCTTCTGATTGTGGAGGTTGAAGCCACCCTTTCTCTGGCTAACCAGATTCTACTTGGAGAGGGCTGTGAATTATTTTGCCTCATTCTAGAGCAGCCAGTCCCTTTTTATGTGTGTTGTGGAGCCCTTGGGCAAGCTTACCTTCTCAAAATCATGATTTTAAATGCATTAAATAAAAGAAAATGATTACTAAGGAAATCAAATTCATGGACCTTAGGTTAACCTCAGGTTTAGAGATAGATGGGACCTTGGTGTTCATTTAATCCAGCCCCTTCAAACTTAAAAGGATTTCACTGTATGCCCAAAAGTAAATGATCTTTTTCATCATTTTCCCTCTTCACAACCAACAGCCCCTTCACTTTGCAAAGAGACCCAGAGAGTGCAGAAACTGGAAATGCAACAGTTACTAAAACACCAGTCACTAGTTATAACCATTGTTACTCCCATTTATGATGGGTCATGCTCTTGGTCAGCTTGAGCCTGCATTCCAGGCTTGGTGTTTTAATTTGGTATTAAACTTGGCATGACTTTTACACACTAGGAAATAGAGTTGAGATTCAGCTCCAAATTCAGTGTTTTTTCCATTAAAATAAAAGAAGCTTCACCATGGAGACTGGTGGGACTCCTTTGTATTGTGGTGCTGTCACTGTTTGCCCCATTGCTTTCTACTTGTGTGACACATTAGTTATTTCAACTCTGTGGATCTCAATTTGGAATTGAGAAGAAGAGGTCTGGGATTGAGAACCAGACCCAGAGATAGGAGGTCATAAATTCAAATCTGGCCTCCGACTATTCCTAGCTGTGTGACCCTGGGCAAGTCACTTGACCCCCATTGCCTAGCCCTTACCACTGCTCTATATTGGAATATGTAGAGGCCAATGAGCGGGTCTACAAGGAGGGGGTTGTCCTTTGTGATAGGGACCCGAGGAGAAGTAGGGAAGCAGGGAACCAGGGTGAAGAATGACAGACACGGACAAGGCAGTGTTTGAATAGGGCAGGCAACCCCTATGATTTTCCCTTTGGGAAGAAAATATGAGGATCAATGGAATACGAGGTAGAGGTTAAGATGGAGGTAGAGAATGTAAGCTGACAGGGGCTGGAGCCTCGTGGAGGAAGAGATTCAGAAAGGGAGAGAGAAAGAGGGAGAGAGGATTAGGAGCAGAGCGGAGCTCCAAGAACTGGGGGAGGAAGTCCAAGAGGAAGTTCAAAAGTATCGATCATAAGGTTGCCTTTGCTTTTATTGTTGAGGAAGCAAGGAGGTGTTTCCAATCACGTAGCAATCACATCACAGAGCATAGACAATTAAGATTGGGTGGCAAGGTAGAGGGAACACCTTTGGGCATGTAGATTGCAACTCCGAGTACTCGGAGCCTCATGGCCAGGTCAAGATTACATTCACAAGCATCCGAGTATAACCTTGTGTCTGAAGACACAGTAACCATACAGTCATTTATATTTCATAGATGTAAATATGCTTGGGATGCTACAGAATAGATACACAGTATTGCTTCTAAGATAGAAAGTGAGTTTTTTTGTTGTTATTGTTTTATTTTTTTCAAAGAGGAGGTCTGACTAGATGGTCGTGGAGGGCCTTTTAAGCTCTGAGTCTCTGACTCTATAACCTCTAAGGTCCCTTCAGGCTTTAAATACATGGTCCAGTGACTCCCATCTTCCTGCCATGCTGCCTCTCTGAAAGTGGCCTGAGTGATAGATACTTCCTAGGATACATCAGTGTTTTCTCCTGCTTATAATTTATATATAATAATGAATTGGTGCCAGCAGTAGTCTTTCTTTTCTAATTTCTGTCATGTGTGCATTTGCTTTCTTTTGTTGTCGTTCAGTTGTTTTTCAGTCATGTCAGACTCTGTTACCCTATTTGGAGTTTTTCTGGCAAAAATACTGGTCTACCAATTAATTCACCAGTTCATTTTAAATATGAAGATCTGAGAAAAACAGGGTTAAATGACTTGCCCAGGGTGACCCAGTTAGCAAGTGTCAAGAGATCTTCCTGACTTCTGGCACTCTGCTACATCACTTAGCTACCCCAACATTGCTCTTTCAAAACAAAACAAAACAAAACAAAACAAAACAAAACCCTTTAGCAGTTTCCCTTCTTCCTCTCCCACTGGAGATTTTGATGTGGTTATTTTTTCCTGTACTCCACTCCTGCCAGCTTACATCAATACTCATTCATTCAATCTCATTTATATCTTTCTTATCTTTCTCCCCATTTTTGCCTCACCTTCCCTTATTTGGACTCCTCCACTTTCTCACACCTCTGGTGTCAGTTTCTATTATTTCTGATTATCATTTACAGAACTGGAATCCTTTTAGCACTGGGACTCTAAAGCTAATGGTTGGTTTAGCCCAGTACCTCTTTCCCCCGTGCCTCCCCCTGACTTTTCAATCTCCAACCAACTGCGGATATTATATACCAGCGTGGGCAAAACAGATGTCTACTGCTGAGAGTTCCTAGGTAATGCATGACAGCTCACGTCTGTCTTACCCCTAGGCCTACCAATGCAAATGATTTCTTGCTATCTCATCACTTTGGACAACTCAAGTTAGGGGCTTATTGACAGAGCAAGATCTGGTTCAGAAATGAATGCCTTTGATATATTTTTCTCCCCTTTTTGAGAATGTCTACATTACTTGGATTTTTTTTTGAACCCTTACCTTCCATCTTGGAATCAATACTATGTATTGGTTCCAAGACAGAAGAGTGGTAAGGGCTAGGCAATGGTGGTTAAGTGACTTGCCCAGGGTCACACAGCTAGGAAATGTCTGAGACCAAATTTGAACCTAGGACTTCCCATCTCTAAGCCTGGCTTTCAATCCATTGAGCAACCTAACTGCCCCCGTCTTCATTATTCTTAGTGGTAATAAGTTATTACACTGTAAGTTATAACTAAATTGTCAATTTGCATTATGGAATTTATCAATGTGTAGGTTGCTTAGCAAATAAAGTGTTAGACTTAGTAATGAAGAATTAAATCTTGCCTCAGATACTTATTAGCCTTGTGTCCCTGGGCAAATCACTTGGCCTCTCTTGGCCTTAATTTCCTCATCCTCAAAATAGGGATAATAATAGCACCTATCTCCCAGGGATGTTGTTAGAACTAAGTGAGGTAAAATATGGGAAGTTATCTATAAACTTTAAAGCACTATATAAATGTCATCATCAACATCGTCATGAAATAGGCATAAATACAAAGCAAAATCTTTTCTAGATGGAAGCAACTAGATAGAACCCTGGGCTTAGAATTAGGAAGACTCATCTTGAGTTCACATCCAGCTTCAGATCCTTCCTAGCTGTGTGAACTTGGAGAAGTCACTTACTCCTGTTTGCCTCAGTTTCCTTATCTGTAAAATGAACTGGAGAAGGAAATAGTAAACCGTTTCAGTATCTTTGCCAGGAAAACCCCAAATGGGGTCATAAAGAGTTGTATACAACTAAAACTACTGAACAAAAACAAATGTTATCTATAGACTGTTTAGAACCAGAAGCTTAACAATCATGTTACGAGAGATAAAGTAACTGCTTGGAGATCATAGAGCAACAATAGCAGAACTGGGATTAGATCCAGGACTATACACAAACACTCTCAGTCATTTCCATCAAGGAAAACAGTTAGGTAGGGGACTGGGGAGGGACGGAAGTATACATTTGTTGTCTGTTGCACTTATTCAGACTTACAAAAGCAGCTGGTTTTTCAGGGAGAAAAGGAGCTGTTGATCATTCAGTTATTCTCAAGAATTTACTAAGTAGCTACTATGTTCCTGAAAATACAAAAAACAAAATGAAGCCATTCCTTTATTGAGGGAAAAACAGACACAGAACAATCAATTTGCTGTAGACAAACTAAGCATGAAATAATTTCCAGGAGGAACCTTGGGGGGGGGGGGGAGGAGGTAGATTAAAAAGGCCTCCTATATGATGTGATGCCTGAGCCGAGTTTTGAAGGAAGCTCAGGGTTCTGAAAGGTGGAATTGAGGATAGACAGCTTTCTCGGAATTTGGGACAGCCCAGACAAGAGATCAGAATAGATGAGAGGGGCTAAGACATGAGAAGGCTGGAGAGGTAGGAAGAGATCAGGTTGTAAAGGGCTTTACAAGGCAAAGGAGGATTTTGTGTTTGATTTTGTAGGTAATAGGGAGCTACTAGAGTTAACTGTATTAGGTAGTGACATGGTCAGAACAACTAGGCATATGAATAATAAAGAGAATACCTAGTTTGAAAGGATGATATATAAATAACCTGGTTAAAGAAATCAAAAGGTCAGCTAAAATATGCCTCAAATCTTTAACAGAAAGTCAGTGCCCAGCTCTGCCCACAATTGTTCTGGGACTTAAGTGACTTTCCATTAATTTGTCCTTAATTACAAATAGCATTTCCCTATATCAGCCACAGGCAAGCTATTAATCCAGCTTGAATTGTTGAGACTAAAGAGCAATCTTTGTCATTCCTGTGGAACTTTCTTTTCTTTTGCTTTCTTTTTTGTATAGAGGGAAAATAAAAGAAAGAGAGGGAAAAAAGAAAAAAGGGAGGGAGAGGAAGAAAAGGAGAGAGGAAAGGGAGAGGGAGGGAAAGAGAAGAGTGGGGAGAGGAAGGGAAAAAGAGAGGAGGGAGAAAGAGGGAAGGAAGGCAAGAAAAGGGGAAATAGGAAGGGAGAAGGAAAGGGAGGGAAAAAGAGGAAGGAGGAAGGGGAAGGAGAAGAAGGGAAGGAGTAAGGAGTGAGGGGGAGGGAAGAGGAAGGATATATACATATATATTTTATCTATATATAATATATATATTAATTTATATATATGTAATTGTATACATATATACATACACATACACACATTATATATAAAGGGAAAGAAATAGAGAAGAGAGGATGAAGGAAGGAGAGAGTCAACCCAAAAAATCATCTGTCTGCCACAGTAAAGGTATCTGAACTAGAACCTTTCAGGTGGGGAAGGAAATTGACTCAAAATAGTAGAGATTATTTTGTTGCTTTGTGCGACTTTTTAATTCAATATATATTTAATGACAGTATTACTTAGTGTAAGACACTCTACTATATATTATGGGGGACACAAAGGCGACTAAGCTATTTCTGCCCTCACTGAATTTATAATCTGGTTGGAGAAATAAGGCATATATACAAATCAGTGGTATAAAGTGGCACAGCATTGGTGAACCTTTAATGAGTTCGAATGCCCAGAGGTGTGATAAAGGATGGAAAGACAAATTCAAGCTCTCAGCCCTCATATTACCAGAGAGAGTTGAGGAAGAAAATGCTTGCTTTGAGTGGAAGGGCAGAGGGGTAGGGCATGCAAAAAATGTCCTCCAGCACTGGAAAGAGAAGGAACAGAGCAGCTCCCTGAGTGCCAGCTCTGCACGCATGCCACATCTTCTCCAGTGTGGAGGTAGAATTTCAAAATTAGAAATGTATAAATTATTGTGAGAATTCTTAAATAATTAATGGGATTATAGCTTTAAAGCTGGAAACTTTAAAACTTACAGATCATTTTGTCTAACTGCACCCCTTTCATTTTATAGTTGAGAAAAATGAGACCCAAAGAGGGGAGATGATTTATATAGGGTAGTCAATATCAGAACTAGTCTTTAAACACCAAACTGAGTTCTTTTCTACTATACTATGATGATTTTATTGATTTGGGAGGGCAAGAAGAGGGAGTCATGGTTGGTTGGCAATGGAGAAGCATAATATTTGAATTCATTAGTATGCTCATTATGAATTCATTAGTTCTGTTGGATGGATGGATGGAATAGTAATTTATATTAATTTTTTTTACTTTATTGGATAATATTGGACTTAGTATTCTTATCTACTTATGACCTACACCTCCAAGTAATTCTTTAAAATATGGGAATATAGAATTCTGGATGTGGATAGTGGTTTTTCTCATAAGTCCCTCAGAATTGTCCTGAATCATTGCATTGCTGGTAGTAGAGAAGTCCATTACATTCAGTTGTACCACAGTGTATCAGTCTCTGTGTACAGTGTTCTCCTGGCTCTGCTCCTTTCACTCTGCATCAATTCCTGGAGGTGGTTCTAGTTCACATGGCCTTACTCCAGATTATTATTCCTTTAGCACAATAGTATTCCATTCCCCCCTCCCCTCTGTAGCTGATGCACAGTTTCACTGAGTATCACATGTGTCCTTGATCAGAACCCATTTCCATGTTGTTGATGTTTGCACTAGGGTGATCATTTAGAATCTACATCCCCAATCATATCCCCATTGACTCATGTGATCAAGTAGTTGTTTTTCTTATGTGTTTCTGCTCCCACAGTTCCTTCTCTGGATGTGGATAGTGTTCTTTCTCATATATCCCTCTGAATAGTTCTGAATCATTGCATTGCTGGTAGTAGAGAAGTCCATTACAATTGATTGTACCACAGTATATCAGTCTCTGTGTACAATGTTCTCCTGGTTCTGCTCCTCTCCCTCTGCATTAATTCCTGGAGGTCATTCCAGTTCACATGGAATTCCTTCAGTTCATTGTTGCTTTAAGCACAATAGTATTCTATCACCAACAGATACCACAGTTTGTTCAGCCATTCCCCAATCGGAGGGCATCCCCTCATTTTCCAGTTTTTGCCACCACAAAGAGTATGGCTATAAATTTAAAAAATAACAATATTGAGGCTATATATTGTGTTAGTGAAAAGTTCTGAGGATGTCCTTATTTATTATCTCTGCTCCTTCATTCATTGGAAAAATCAGGCTTGTGTGTGTGTGTGTGTGTGTGTATGTGTGTGTGTGTGTGAGAGAGAGAGAGACAGAGAGAGAGAGACAGAGACAGAGAGACAGAGAGACAGAGAGAGCAAGCAAAGCTATCTTGATGTTTCAAGCCAAGATATAGCATGAGAAAGCTTGACATACCTGGAGGGGAAATGGCAACTCATGATATGCCTGAAGAATTTTATTTTTTTCTCAGGGAACTCATCACTGATCACAATGTATTCTCTGAATAGTTTTATACTGTTAATGAAATGACTTTTTGTTGACATTTGCTGGCTTTTATCCTAGCAAGTGTCAGTGAATATGTGCTCCAATCTCAAAACAGATTAAAGGTAAGTTGACTGAAATGTTTTGATGATTGTAAACTTGTTTTAGAGATTTGAAAACTCTCCACAGCTACACTTTTTCTTTCAGGGTATAGGCTAGAATCCTGGGCTGAATCCAATGAAGTGAAATATAATAAAGTTCTGAACTTTAGTTTTAAAAAATGAATTGTACAAGTATTATCAATTAGTTAAATAAGTGCCTGCCCTGTGCCAGGCACTTTGCTAAGCACTAGATATACAAAGGCAGGCAAAAAAGAACTGCCCCCCCCCCCCCCCGAAGCTTACAGTCTAATGGGAGAGACAACACATGAACAATTATGAACAAACAAGATCTAGAAAATACAAATTAGAGGGCATGGTCTCAGAGGGGAGGCACCAGATTAAGGAGGTTTGGGAAAGGCTTCTAGCAAAAGGTGGTTCTGTAGCTGAGTCTCCAAGGAAGCCAGGGAAACCAAGGAAGCCAGGAGGTGGTGAGAGAAGGGAGAGCATTTTCACTGTTGGGGTAGAGGCCAAGAAAATGCTTGACTTTAGGAGATGGAGTGTCTTATGTGAGAACAACAAGGGGTTTAATGTTACTGGATCAAAGAGGAGAGTAATCAATCAATAAATGTTTATTAAGCACCTAATATGTACCAGGCACTGTGTTAAGCCTGGGGATACCAAAAAAAGAGGCAAAAAACAGTCCCAGATCTAATGGGGTAAGAGTACGGTGACAACATACAAACAAATATGCACAAAGTAAGCTATATATAGGATAAAAGGGAAAGAATTAAAAGAGAAGGCACTGGAATTTAGAGGGATTATGAAGGTTTCCTGTAGTAGGTGGAATTTTAGTTGGGATTTAAAGAAAGCCAGTGAGATCAGTAGTTGGAGTGGAGGAGAGGGAGCATGGAGGACAACCAGAGAAAAATACTCAGAATTGAAAGATGGAATGTTTTGTTCCAAGAACAGTCAGGGGGCCAGTGTCAGTGGATCAAAGACTATGTATTGGGGAATGAGGGATAAAAAGTCTGGAAAGGCAGGAAGGGACCAGTTTATAAAGGTCTTAAAAAGCCAAAGAGAGAATTTTACATTTGTTCCTGGAGTTTATTGAATAAAGTGGTAATATAGTCCGACTTGTATCTGGATAGAATTGATAAAAAAGTATAAAGTGGGTGAGCAGTTCTTTAATGATGGCTTTGTCGTGAGAAAACATACCAAAGTCTATAGCAGAATTTTAATCAAAGAATGGAGGCTCAAAACTCAATTCTGTGTAGAGGTATGAAAGTGTTTAAAGAAGAAGAGGTTTAAGGTGATGAATGGCCTAGGCCAGGGATGGTGAACCTGTAGCATGGGTGCCAAAGATGTCACACGGAGCACTCTCTGTGGGCATGTCACTGCCCTCCTTCCCCTCACTCCTCTCTTGCCCCCACCCCAGTTTGTTATTAGAAAGGCAGAGGGACTTGGGTTGAACTGCTCCCCAATCCCTCTCTCCATTGTACCTGATAACATTTTTTCACATCCCCTGCCCTTCTTTTGCCCAGCAGCCTAATGGGATAGCATAAGGGATAAGGTGGGAGTCTCACAGGGAGCAGAGCTGGAGAGGAGCAGAGCCCTCCAGCCCCTCCCCTCCCCCTTTCTATACTCATTGAGGACATTCCTCACTTTACCCACCCCTCTGTCCAGCAGCCCAATGGGAGCACTTCCTTCCCTGTGTGGGGTAAGGGGAAAGGGCAAGGTGTGCCTGGCACTTGTTGGGGAGGGTGGGGCACAGCACTCAGTCTAGGGGGAGTGGGGGCAGGGCCTAGCACTCTGTCTCTAAAAGGTTCCCCATCTCTGGCCTAGGCTGATAGAATGGCCTAAGGGCTAATGGAATAGCCTGGCGGCTGATGGAATGACCCAAGATATGGATCATGGTTTGCATATTTATTGAGGGTCTCAGGCCACCTCCCATTCCAGGGAAATCTCCACCTTCTAGCATAGCCCATGCCTAGGCATTTCTGGGTATCCCAGGCAGAAAACCCCAGAAATATATGTAGAGGGGGAAGGTATAAATCTAGGTAACCATGTGTTTTGGGGTTTGATATATCATGGGGGAACTTAGGGATACTGAAAAGAGAATAAGGGGCATGTGCAGGTTTGGGGGGATTCCCTTGGATTGAGAGTCCTTAGTGGGCATGTCTTTTATTCTCTCTATTGTTCCACCTGCCATCATTTGTCAGTGTAGGAGAGGTCTCCCTACCCTCCTGGAGTGCCCTTATCAGCTAGGTGGGGGATATAGGGAGGGTACAAAACAGTACCAGATCACTATAGGAGATTAATGATACACAACAGGACAGAACTAATGTAAATACAAAACAAGACAAGACCAATATAGGTGGTTAATAATACATAATAGTTAAATGATTAATTATATATATTTTGCAATTTATGATTAACTTGTGCTAACTGATAAAAAATACAAGATTCTAGAACATGAGAGTCCCATTTCTAACATTATCACTTTCTATCACTGCTTATCCCCATCAGCTTCATGTTACAATAATAAAATGTAGCATCCAGAAGAGGATAACCTTATTGTACTCTTCCTTAATCATGCTATATTAGGAATATAATGTTTAGTTTAGTTCTTTACGGGGTGTATGGGGTGCTCAGGGAGGGGTAGTATCTCTGGTATGGAGGGCTTGTCGTGCCCTCCTAGGGCAGCTCTCCAGCCTCTGACCCTCACCTGACACCCAGCTCTCACTTGTGACTCCCAGTAGCTGCTAGCATGCAGCAGCGGCCACACCCCGGGCAACGGCTTCAACAGGCCAGCTAAACCTTGTGAGGGTAGCCATTGGGTCGTCGACCCCTGGTGAACCAGGGCTTTGCTCACCCAGCATGTGAAGACTGCTTCGGCTGAACAGACAGAAGAAACCAACAAGAAGGTTCAACGGCTGAGAGGGCGACGCAGCAAAGCACTGTGGAGTGCTCAGGGCACGTTGGAGCACAAAAGACAACATGGCCATCCAATGCAGCTGAGGAAGTCTCCAGGTGTAGCAACTTTTCATGCCACTGAACCCAGTTTTCCAATGCCGAGAGAGTGGGACTGTCTCTGTGCATCGACTCTTCCACTTAAATCTTCATGCACAGGTGTCTTTGTACACACTCATCTATCATAGATGAAAATGCACAAAGACAATCGTCATCCTCCGTTACCGAGAGACTACTACTACTACATTAGTTTTTTACATTTTATCTTGAAGAATGAGAACATCTAGAGGAAAGCAACCAAGATGGTGAGGAAGCAGGAAATCATATTGTAATAGGAATAGTCAAGAAATTGGGGATGGCCTGGAAAATGGAAGGTTTGGTGGGGTCTTGATAGGCATGATCAGATATTTGGAGGGCCATCATGTGGAAGGGTTTGAGGTTTTACTTTCAGAGGAGAGAATAAGGACCAGTGGGTAGAAATTATAAAAAAAAGCAGCTTTTGACTTCATTTATTTATTTTAACTTAATTTGATTTTTACTTTTAAAAGGGAGAACTTTCCTTTAGAGCTGTCCCCAAAAAGAACTATTTACTTGCAGGAAGTAGGTGATTCTGTGAGGAGACACTGAACCTGTCATGGGATGGCCAGTGTAATCATCATGGCAATAGGAGAGATGCTGTGCCATGTGTGAGAAATAAAGAGGCCAATTTGGCCAGACTATAGAATGTGGGAAGCAGAGTAATTTATAATGAGGCTATAAATTTATATATATATATATAATTTATATTAAATTAAATTTTTATTTTATAAATAATAATTTGCTTGCAAATATATGACAATTTAACAAAGAAATAATAATGAAGCATATAAATAAATTTGTATAAAATTATATACTTTTTGAGACTGAATTTTATATATGTAATAAATTATTTTGTTAAATAAATGATAAATAATAGATTTGCAAATATATGACATGATTTAATAAATAATAAAAATTTAAAGTAAATTTTCTATAAAGTTATATACTTTATAATATGATTTAGATTGTATATCTATATAATTTATAATATATGAAATAAATATTTATTTTATCAAATAAAAATTATAAAGTATCTGTGAATATATATGATAAATTAATAAATTGTACTTAAATTATAAAAGTAGATATGAAATTATATAATTTATAAATGCAACTTGAAATATATATACCTATAGAATTTAGAATATATAATGAATCCAATTGTTATTTTTATTAACTAATAATATGGTAACATATATGACAATTTATTTATATTGAATAAATAAATTTTATAACATTATATAATTTATAATGGCACTTTAAAGGTTGGGCAATTAGGTTGAAAAGAGTTTTCAAAGCCAGAGTTTATATTTGATCTTAGAGGCAATAGGTGACCACTGGAGGTAGAGATGGGGTGATTTGACAACTGATTTTATCTGCCAGGTAAGGAATAGAGCAAGATTTTAAGGAGATCACTGGGTTATAAAACTGGGAAGAAAACTGGAAGTAGAATAATGCATTTGACAGAAATAGGGAAGTCTGGAAGAGGGATGAAATTGATGGGAAAGATAATGAGTTACGTTTCGGACGTATTCTTGAACTATCTTAGGGCATCCAGTTTGAAATGTCCCATGGACAATTGGTGTTGCAAGACTGAAGCTTGGGGGAAGCTTTCTTTGTATTCCCATCACTCAATACAGTGCCTGGCACAGGGTGAGCACTTAATAAATACTTGCTGATTGATTGCTATAGAGACTTGTGAGTCAACTTCAGAGAAATGAGAAACTCATTGGAACTGATAAAGTCATAGAGTGTTAGATAATTGGGGTTTTTATTCATGCTCTCTTGGAATAAAACTGGATCTGTGGCTTCTTTTTATAGGGAACTGCCATTGAGTAAGAACAAATACAAAAAAAATGCAGATCAGCAGGTTGATAATTTATAGTCTGAGAAGGTTGCCTGGGGCGGAGACATGAAGTGAATTATCTGGGATTGTGCAGCCAGTAAGGGTTAGAAATGGGGCTTGGACACAGGTCTTCTTTACTCCGTTGCCAGTTTTGTTGTTCAATCTTTTCAGTAATGTTTGACTCTTTGTTGGACTCTATCTTGGCAACGATACTGGAGTGGTTTGTCATTTCCTTCTGCAGTTCATTTTATAGATGAGAAACTGGGGCCAACAGGGTTAAGTGACTTGCCCAGAGCTATACAGCTAGGAAGTGTCTGAGGCTAGATTTGAATTCAGTTCTTGACTCCAGGCCTAATATTCTATCCACTGAGGTCACATTTGAATTCAGGTCCTCCCAACATCTCATTGACTGTGTGATGCCAACTATTGATACAATTTTCCATGCTGTCTGTGTCCTGTTAAAAGCATAAAAATGAGTAAGGCTGACAACAGCTAGGTGGCTCAGTGGATAGAGAGCCAGGCCTGGAGTGTGGAGGACCTGGATTCAAATCTGTTCTCAGACACTTCCTAGCTGGGTGACCCTGGGCAAGACACTTAACCCCCATTGCCTAGCCCTTACCACTCCGCCTCAAACCAATAAATATTGAATCTAAGAAGGAAGGTAAGTTTGTTTTTTAATTTTTTAATTAACTAAATTTAAAATTAAAAAAAATTTTTAAATGAATGAGGTTTTTGTTATGTATTTAACATGATTCACAAGAAATGATATCTTTCTTTAGCATTTCAAAATATGTCAGATTCCATCAGTGTGAATCCTTATCCAAAGAGAGAAACAGTCCTTATTGGTGAGCTTGCTATCTAACCTAGCAGTGTTGAGCCTCTCTGAATTTAGGGAGGCCAGTTCTTAGATATAATAGAGAGTTCAATGCTTGGTCCTTCTTTCAGGTATCTCCAGGTTAGTTGAAACTGCCAGACCATGGCCTTCAAGGCCCCAGGATGAGGAGTCTCCATGCCTCAAAGAGGTACTGGATAGGAATGGGGAATGAGACCAATGTTGCCTGGCTGTTGATTTCACTAAGGAGGCATTATAGTGTTTCAGGGCCCAATGTAATATCAGCAGCAAAAGGGCCCATCTGAGAACCTTGCCTCCATTGTGTGTGTGGGTAGGGGTGGGGAAAGGAGGAAGGGTCCTTCTTCTGTTTGTTCTGTGCAGGACACATTCTGTGCTGTTGTTGAATACCATGGGTGATAGTGGGGCTCATTCTTTTATACTTTTATACTGTGAATTCCTGAAATAATGTTTCTTGTTGGCCTTTGGATGTCCCCACATACGTATACCACCAACCCTTTTATTTGCCTCTTTGAAGAGAATCTATAGAATCCTTTCATTTATTTAGCTACAACTCTTTATATCTTCTTATTTCATTTACTTTGAGATGCCATTTGAATGTGGTTTAATTTCTTGATTTCTGAGGAGGACAGCTCACGGTCATTGGGCAAAAATTGCAAGTTATTATTATAAAGTCAAATGAATGTGCACACTCTAAGGACTACATTATTCTTAATGCTCTCTACTTCATTTCCTGTCGTGACTCCATAGTTACATTGGAAGTAGAAGGGGGCATAGCTATACAGAATTGAAAGCCAATTATATTTTTCTTTGCTTCATTGGTTCTTCTTATCCAAAAAAGTTCACTATGTGGTGTTCAGCCTCCTACTAATGACTCTCCACATAATTAGGGAGGCTGATCCTTGGGTGAAAAATACTTTGAACACTGAAGCCATTTTAGCTTAGTAGAGCCTGTCAAAGGGTGGGCATCACTGGGATAAACTTTGAGAACTCAGGAAGGTCCCTAGTACACTGCAGAGAGGCATTACTGCAAAACTGTCATGAACTAGAGCTAGGCCCCTTAATAAACTTGTTTTTGTTTTTTTAAACCCTTACCTTTTGTCTTAGAATCAATAGTAAGCATAGGTTCCAAGCCAGAAGAGTGATGAGGGCTAGGCAACTGGAGTTAAATCACTTGCATAGGGTCACACAACAATGAAATGTCTGAGACCATATTTGAACCTAGGTCCTCCCAACTGCAGGCCTGGTGCTCTATCCACAGAGCCACCTAGCTGCCCCAATAACTTATTTGTTCATCCTTCTTGGCCAACAAGAAATATAAAATATATACTGGACAATAGAAATGGTACATTGGTGTCATTATTATTTATGGTCCTTTTCTATTTCTTGAGTAATGTGTTTGGTTCAGGGTATGTTCCATTTTAGGGAGGGCATGGATACACTGGAGGACATCCAAAGGAGAGCAGCCAGGATGGCGAGGGGCCTTGTATCATCATGCCATGTAAGGATCATTTAAATGAACTGGAGATAGCCTGGAGAAAAGAAGGATCAGGGGGATAAGGATAGCTGTTTTCAAGTGGTTGAAAGACTGTCATGGAGAAGATGATCTTTGTTCTGTTAGAATTCAGAGGCAGAACTAAGAACAATGAATGGGTGGAGATGGTAAAGAGGCAAGTTTAGGCTGGATGTCAGGGAAAAAGTCCCTGACACAAGAGTGGGATGGGCTGTTTGTTATTCCTCATCACCACTCTGGGGGCATATCATAGTAGGGAATCATTTTTCATGCATGAGTTAGATTAAGATCAGTGGTTCTTTACCTGGTTTCTGTGAACTTAAAACATTTTTGGGGGCACTATATTTCCATATACTTAACTTCTTTAGTAATCTCATGTCTTGTTTTATGCATTTAAAAACACGATTCTGAGTAGGGGTCACCAGATTGGCAAGGGGGTAGTGTGTCGTGACACAAAGGTTGAGAACCCCTAACTTGAATGGCTGCTGATTTCTCTTCCAACTCTGAAATGATTTGATTAGGTGATTCCTTCTTACACATTTTTCCCCCGTGATCTGTAATTCTTGGCCAGAGAGACTTTATTTTTCTTAAACATGACATCTTTGATTGCTCTGTGTTCATTTTTCTGTTTTTGGTGGCAGAAATTATGTATAGACTGTGGTGATTGCAGGGAAGCATGAAATTAGGGTCATTGGAAATTTGGATTGTTTTGTGGATTTTGCCTGGTTTTGCCAGATCTCTGAGTGGGCGGTCAACAAATCTGTTGATTAAAATGAGATTGTTCCTTTCAGTTTCTAGTTATTTTTTCCCTTTAATAGCCAATTGATTTAGAAACCAGGAAAGATGTAATTCTTTGACCCCATTTACCCTTTGTTTTGTATGGTAATGTCTTATTTAACTGCATTGCTGAGGAAAATAGGTGTGCTTAAATAAACTTTTCAATATAACTGAAGCTCACCCCTTGAAACACCAAAACTCTACAGAAATTTAACATTTTAAACAGCAGTCTTTCTAAAATGCAGTACACACTTTTCTGCCTGACTAGGAATGATTAAAAAATATTTTATTTTTTCTCTCAATTACATGTGAAAAATTTTTTAACCTTAGTAGAAACAATTTTTTAAAATTTTGAGCCAAATTCTATCTATTTCTCTCTCGCTCTCCTCCTTCTCCCCTGAGATAGCAAGCATTTTGATATAGATTATATGTGTGCAATAATGTAAAACATGTTTTTATGTTAGTCATTTTATGGAAGATAACTCAAACAAAAAATGAAGAAACAAAGTGAACTATAGTATATTTCCGACTGCATTCAGACTCCATCAATTCTTTTTCTGGAGGTGGATAGCATTTTTCATCATGAGTCCTTCAGAACTGTCACTGTATTGCTAAGAATAGCTGTCATTCACAATTGCTCATCAGACAATATTGCTGTTACTGTGTACAATGTTCTCCTGGTTCTGCTCACTTCACTTTGATTAGTTCATGTGAGACTTTTCAGGTTTTTCTGAAAGCATCCTTCTCATCATTTCTTATATCACAGTAGTATTGCATTACAATCATATACCACAACTTGCTCAGCCATTCCCCAGTTGATGGACATCCCCTCAATTTCTAGTTCTGTTTTAGTACAAAAAGAGCTGTTATAAATATTTTTGTACAAATAGATTCTTTTCCCTTTAAATTTATTTGGGATACAGATCTAGTAGTGGCATTGCTGGATCAAAGGAAATATACAGTTTCAGAGCATTGGGGCATAGTTCCAAATTGATTTCCAAATTGGTTGAATCAATTTACAACTCCACCAACCATGTGTTAGTGGTCCAATTTTCTCCCACTCCCTTCAACATTTATGATTTCCTTTTCTGTCATCTTAGTAAATCTGTTTGAAGTGACTGTACCTCAGAGTTTTTTTAATTTGTATCTCTAATTAAGAGTGATTTAGAACATATTTTCATGTCACTACAGATAAACCTGATTTATTCTAGGGTATGATTACTAAGGAATTACTAAGGAAACCAAGGATGAGGAAATACAGTTATTGAAAACTCAGAGAAACCAGGTTAAGAACCCCTGATTCAAGTCCAATCCATGCACACTGGTCTTAAAATTTGATGCAGATGTCACACTTCTCTGCAAACACACCAAACAGTGTAATGGTAGAAATTTTAGGCTTCTGGGAGAGGTTATGAGCAACTGTAATGGTTAAAAATGTGGCTACAGGATTTATGTAATATTGAACAATGGCCGCCAAGGAATTTACTTATGAAATTCCTAAAATGAAACACTCAAGTCAGAATGAAGTTTATGGAGGTTTAATCACACTGGGAGTAGGGAAAGGAGAGGGAAAGAAGGAGAGAAGAGAAAAGGGAAAGGGGCTACTCAACCTCTGACCAAGGTAGAGGGAGTTTTAGGCCCAAAGGGCCAAGGTGGAAAGAATCAGTCCTTAACTCACGTGAGTGATCTGAAGGAAAGCTGTCTGCGGGCGTCCTCCCTGTCCAAGCTCCTAACACCAACTCTCGTCTCTAGCTCTCTCCACAGGAAGTGAGTGAAATCCAGAGGCTGTTCCTTACCTCACTTCCTGTAGCCCCTTTCCCTTTTCTCTTCTCTCCTTCTCTCCCTCTCCCTTCTCTACTCCCAGTGTGATTAAACCTCCATAAACTTCATTCTGACTTGAGTGTTTCATTTTAGGAATTTCATAAGTAAATTCCTTGGCGGCCATTGTTCAATATTACATAAATCCTGTAGCCACATTTTTAACCATTATAGTGCTTATAACCTCTCCCAGAAGCCTAAAATTTCTACCATTACAACAGCAACCCCTCATCTCAGTACATTTCCCCAAACAAAATGACCTTTCAGCTGATGTAATAGAATGCTTTTAAAATTAAAAAAATTTTTAATTGTCATGCAAAATACATTTCCATATTGGTCTCTGTTGTAAGAGCACACTCATACATAACCAAAACTCCAAAATAAAACCAAAAATACACTGATGTGAAAGGCGACACCAACAATTCTTTCACTGGAGGTGGATAACATTCTCCATCATGTCTTTCAGGATTGTTCCAGATCATTGAATTGCTGAGAGTAGCTAAGTTTTCAGAGATAATCATTGTCCAATATTGCCGTTATTGTATACAGTGTTCTCCCGGTTCTACTTGTTTTACTCTGCATCAGTTCCCACAGATCTATCCAGCTTTTTCTGACATCATCTTGGGTATCATTCCTTATAGCACAATAGTATTCCATTACCAACATGTGCCACAATTTGTCCAGTCATTCCCAAATTGAAGGGCATCCCCTCATTTTCCAGTTTTTTTCCACCACAAAAAGAATAGCTATAAATATAACAGAGTGCTTTTGACAAAAGTATATTCCACTTTGGAGTTTACTATTTGGGCAGGTAGATGTCAGAATAGACCTGCCAGGCCTGGAATCAGGAAGATTCATTTTCCTGAGTTCAAATCTGGCATCAGACACTAACTGGGTGCCCCCTGGACAAGTTGTTTTACTCTCTTTGCCTCAGTTACTCATCTTTAAAATAAGCTGGACAAGGCAATGGCAAGCCACTCTGGTATCTTTGCCATGAAAACTCCACAAAGGGTCAAGAAGAATCTGACATGACTAAAATGACTGAATGACAATGAATTTAGGAACAGAAAAGAAGAAAGTATGCTTGAACTTTCCTACTTTGGTGCCATCTTTTGCCCATTATATCTGACCTAAGTTATTCTGGTCTCTGTGTACAGTTTTGGGTGATTTCGCTTTCTTTCTTCTGCATCTGTTCCTGCAATTCTTCCATTGCTTTCCCAAATTCTTCATCTTTGTTATCACTTACTGCACCATAACCTTTGATTACCTACATATATCATGACTTGTCCAGTCACCTGGAGAGGATCTAAGGTCATCATTAGTATTTCCTGCAGTGATTATGCTGTTTTGATTGCAGTGTGGTCATGAGGATTTATTCTCTTGCAGTAGCTACTTATCCTTAGACTGAATAGCCCAAGATTGCTGGTTTTTTTTTTTTTTTGAGTGTTTGGGTCTGCTTCTCAGATTCTTTCTGTATCTATTTTCTTGCAGGCTTTTAGGGGTCATTTTGTGCTGCCATTAGTGGGTCTTGCCTCTTCCCACTCCTTCCTTCCTTCCTTCCTTCCTTCCTTCCTTCCTTCCTTCCTTCCTTCCTTCCTTCCTTCCTTCCTTCCTTCCTTCCTTCCTTCCTTCCTTCCTCCCTTCCTTCCTTCCTTCCTTCCTTCCTTCCTTCCTTCCTTCCTTCCTCCCTCCCTCCCTCCCTCCCTCCCTCCCTCCCTCCCTCCCTCCCTCCCTCCCTCCCTTCCTTCCTCCCTCCCTCCCTCCCTCATTCTTTTTAGAGTTAAGTGACTTGCCCAGGGTCACACAGCTAGGAGAAACTAGTTAACTTAAAAATCACAACTTAAATCTTATTAACTTTTAAAAAACTAAACTAAAACTTTAAAAACAAAATAATTTTGATCATTTGATACAAGATTATATATGCATACGTTTATATATTTTATATATTTTATAAATTATATTTATATAATATATATAATTTATAAATTTATAAATATAATTTATAAGTTTATAAATTATATTTATTTGAGCTCTAACATTCCAGGTACATGTATAACATTTCAGCCTGTTATGGTAGGATTTGGGGTGAGAAAAGAACAAGAGGGACATATAAATAAATTCAAATTTATTGTTTGGGAAGGGTAGGAAGGAGCATGGGTTTAGGAGTAAACTTATACTTAATTTAAAAGCTAACATCTATAACTAACTAAACTGTCTTATTAAACGAAGCATTAACTTTCCAATATCCAAGTCTCACACCAGGAGTCCAATCAAATAGGGCCAGCATCTTAAGTTGATAGATGTCCAAGTAGGTCCAGAGATCTTCCCATAGATGCTGCCAGCAGCCAGGTCCAGAAAACCTCCTTCCTCTGTTGGTCACAGGAAAAATTCTCTTCAAGCGTTAGGTCCTTCCAGGAGAGCAGACTCTGAGAAGAAGCAAAGGTTGGGCATAGAATTTTTCCCAGATCCCAAGACTCAGGCTCCCATGTGACTCATAGTCATATGCTCCTGTCAATAATTCTCTAAGGTTTGCATCTCTCAGTTTTTGCAACAGTTTTTGCAAACCTTTCATCCTTTATCTCAAGCCCCATACCAAACAGATTAGGTAGCTTCTACTTTTAAGAAATCCCAATGCAAAGGGAATAGGATGGAGACAGGAAATGAACAAAGGAAAGAAAGGCTTAATACTGTGTTTGTTGACAACAGTTTGGTACTGGGATCACTATCAAGCCTTTAAGACCTATGGTGGGGGCAGCTAGGTGGCATCAGTGGATAGAATGTCAGGCCTGGAGTCAAGAGAACCTTGGGTCAAACCTGACCTCAGATAATTCCGTAATGTGTGGGCTTGGGCAGGTCACTTGACTCCATTTACTTAGACTTTGCAACTTTCTGTGTTAGCTTTGTTACTAAGACAGAAAATAAAGATTAAAAAAAAAAAGAAAGTGTACATAAGCCACTTTACAAACATTAAAGTATTTTGTTGTTGTTATTATTATTGATATCCATGGAGGCAGAAATATTAATGATCATCAAAATGATCCTAATATAACATCAAAAAGTATAAAGCATAAACTCACTACAAAAGCAGCAAAACATTGGGACAAATCAAATCTAAAATTTTAAAGGTACAGCTTTTGCTTTAAAAGAAACTGAGTGTGAAAAAACAGAGGGTAATAATTTGATAGAAACATTAGTGTGTGCATAAAATCTCATTTATTTCTCCTCCTTTATTAAAATTTTTTTCATTAACCATATGGTGAAATCCCCTATTCACAAATATGTTGAGGGGGAAACCCTATCATAAGACTATAAATCTAGACCTGGAAGGGACCTTGGAAGTCATCTGGTCCCTCCTCTTTATCATCTTGATAAGAAAGCTGAAGCCCAAGAGGCAACACAGGATGCCCAAGGTCACACAGGGAGTAAGGAATTACCACAGCAATAGCTATGGAAAGTGGAAATCAAAGTAGGGTTTTTTGGTTCTGACCAGTTCAATGGGTAAAGAATTCCCGGTAGGGAAATTTCCTTTCTCAAGTCTCCAGCTCATCTTTAATTAACAAGCTCAGACAGCTGTTTAGAGAACTGAGTGGTTCAGTGACTCACCATGGTCACACAGCTAGGATTCTCAGAGGCAAAACTTAAACTTGGTCTTTTGGACTCCAAGACCTGAATTCTGTTCACTTGGCCATGCAGCATCAGGAAATAGAAACACTAGAAGAGAGCCAGCAATAGAAAAAAAAAGTCCTAGAGTTAAAGATCAATAATATTCCTACTTCTGGATATATATTCTATATGCTATGTTAAGTATTTCATAGGCCACAAATTTAGGTTTGCTACTTCATTGGTGTTTAAGGGGAGAAGGTGCAGTGGAAGGCACCCTCACCCAGGACTCACAAGATCCACTTAGCACCATGATATCCTTGGAGTCTATCAGTTACCTACTGTAGGATGTTGTTATGTGAAATGTAGGGGAAACGGGAAGGAAGAGTCAAGGTTGGACCAAATGATCTCTTAGGTCTCTTTTAAACCTGAATCTATCATCTCATGATGCTCCATATGATAGTTTCATAAACAGACTTAACAGTATAATCATGGCAGCCAGGTGACTCAGTGGATAGAGTCAAGCCTGAAGATGGGAGGTCCTAGGGTTAAATCTGGCCTCAGATATTTCCTAATTGTGTGACCCTGGGCAAATCACTTAACCCCCATTGCCCAGCCCTTACCACTCTTCTGCCTTGGAAATGATATTTAGGATGGAAGATAAAGGTTTAAAAAAACACAGTATAGTTAATGGCAGTTTTGTTGTTTTCAGTCTCATGTATTTCATTATAAAATATTCATTTACTAATTAATTTAAAATAATAACAAACCTATTACATATTCATATAAATTATATATTTTAAGAAAAGTAGCTATATTTTCCAAAACAAAAAATCAGTGAGAAGAGTGTGCTTGTTTTTTATGTTTTTATAAATCTCTTAAATGAATGACAAGATTTTCTGAACCCAAATTTAGTTTTCTTTTTTAATTTCTAAAATATTTGGTAACATCTTGACCATGTAAAAACCTTGAGTCTTTGTAAATGTCATTTTTAAAGGACATAAGCCTGGGTACAAAATAATGATCATAATTAATAATATTCTGCCTTTCACATTTCTCTGAGAATAGCACCATAATTGCTCCTGTTAAACGGAGCAGGAAATTGAGGTTAGAGGGAGGTTAACTGTTACATGCAAAGACAAAAAAAAAAAGAGAGAGAATCCAAGAATGGTGGATTCCTTATTCTAAATCTATTGGAATGGCCAGGAACATGCTACCAATGGGCACTGACACCACCAAAGGTTGTGCTGTAACTCTTTTCTCCTCATCCCCTTGGACAGGGGATTATTCTTCAGCCTGTCTTTCCCTTTTCTTCTAAGCATATGCCACAGATCTGCCATGGCACTCTTGGTTAGCCTTACTAATGACCCCAAAAGCTACAGGTGTCTTTACTGTTGTAACCCCATAACAAACATAGTTTGAGTTTGCTCTTTAACCTATACCTTAAAGGTGATCTTCCTGCAACTAAATACCAAACATTGATCTTTCTCACTCCAAAGCAGGACTTCTGTCCATTCTGCTTCTGGCACATTCTACCCACATGCCCATGACTAAGTGATTGACCCTTACACTGCTTGAAGCAACTCTCTATTACTGTATAAGACACAGGAATTGAATGTACCTGTATCACTGAAGCAGTTTTCCACCCCAACACACCAAAACCCAGAAATAATTTAAACAAAGCTAAAAAAAATCAATAAATAACCTCTAGAGAAAAAGTGAAAGTTTCATTGAAAACACTTATGAAGGGATTGAAAGTAACACTCTTGTAGTCTGGGGGATAACCTACATCTTCCTCCCAGAACTTCTTTCTTTCCTTCATCCTTTCACTCACTTCCTCAGTATTAGTTCAGTATCTGCAAAGGTCAACAAATGCCTGTTCTATGCCCAAGGAAGGAAGGAAGGAAGGAAGGAAGGAAGGAAGGAAGGAAGGAAGGAAGCAAGCAAGCAAGCAAGCAAGCAAGCAAGCATTTATTAAGTGCCTACTATGTGCCAGGCATTGACATGTTTTAACTCATTTGATCCTCATAACAACCCTGAGTGGTAGGTGCCATCATGATCCCCACTTAACAAGTTGATGAAACTGAGGCAGAAAGAGGTCAAATAATGCTTAAGGTCACACAACTGGTAAGTGTCTGATGTGAGATTTGAAATCAGATATTTCTGATAATTGAACTTAGAGTCAGGAAGACCTAAGTCCAAATCCAAACAGACCTTTACTAGGTATATGATCCTAGGCAAATCATTTAACCTCTGACTACCTCATTTTCCACAACTCTAAAATGGGAATCATGATAGCACTCAAGATTGTTGTCAGGATCAAATGAAAGAATATTTTCAGATGTGCTTAGCACAGTGCCTAGCATGCAGGAGGAAGTGCTTGATAAATGCTTATTCCCTTCCCTTCCTGACTCCAGGCCCAGTGCTTTATCCATTTTATCACCATGATCCCTCAAAGTATGATCAACCTTTTCCCGGTGCCCTGGTGACCAGAATGGCCAGTACTCTTAAATGCCTTTGAAGGAGATACTTAGAACTGTCTGGCTGACCTTGGAAACAAGTGTAGCCTCAGACATCAGAGGAGTCCAAGAAGAAAATATGACTCAGGTCAGAGTTGATTTTGAAAAGACAGCTATTGATACTTCCCATTCCTGGAAACCATGGGAAGCATCCCGTTTTTCTTTGGCAGCTGCTTTCCATCTGTCTAGAATGCAGCTATGTATGTGTTTTCCAGCATTTCCTATTGCTTGTTTTTCTGTGATTAGACAGAGGTAAGGGATCTGGGAAACCATTTGGACCATAAGGGCTTTTTTGAAGAAGTTCATAAAAGAATAGGGTCCTTCATAGCATTGGAAATGGAGGACAATGGCAAAGGATGTAAGGAGAGAAAAGAAAGACACAGAAAAACATTTTCTTTTACCATGATGAAATAAAATGGGAAAGGCCAAAACTGATTTGAAAATATCCAACTAGGATTCTCTGAGGACTAAAACATATCTGGGGGAGGGACTGACCTTTAAGGAATTGCTTTCTCTTCCTCAGAACTTGGAAGGAATTAAAAAAAAAAAACAATTTACCCCAAAATGGCGGTAAATAAAATGGGAAAGAGTATTATTTTTATTTATTCATTTAATCGACTTCTCTAAACTATAATTAGTAACAGATCCCCCACCCCACTTTTTATGGGTGAGTCCTTTCCACCTCACCCCCTAGGGCAAGGTTATATCAGCGATTGTTATTTCTATGTGCTTTCCCCCCCCCCCTCCCCATTCTGGTTATATAATGTGCAATTAGACATGTTTAGAAGCTGGCGTGTTGTATAACACAATACAGCTCTCTATGTCACTGGTCTTCCAACCTTAAAAAACATCGCCCACACCCACAGAATTAAATACCCTGGGTTTTCAAATTCTAAGTAGAACAGTTCTTAGTTCCTGAATTCCTGGAAACCAGCAAGGATAACTCAGAAGAACCCAGGTACTGCAAAATCACAACAAATCGCAGCTGTTAAGTGATTATAATAACCTACTTGATTTCATCCTGAGTAAGCCTTGGCTAGGAGAGAATCGCAGCTTTAAGTTTCCATACCCCTCTATTTTTTTTTTTAACTTTTCATCAACGATTTTCAGGATTAGACACTAATTTCCAGAAACAGAATTGCACATCCCTGTAACCTAACTGCAGCCATGCAACTGAAAAGTCATTTAGCCAAGCACTGCACGGTGTCTCAAAAGTCTCAGTGCTACTTTTATAGCTGCAAAAAATGTTAGTTTTCATTTTAGGGGCAGCTAGTGGTGTAGTGGATAGAGCATCAAGCCTGGAGTCACAAAAACTCATCTTCTTGCGTTCAAACCCAACCTCAACACTTCCCAACTGTGTTACCCTGGACAAATCACTTCACTCTGTTGGTTTCAGTTTCCCCATCTGTCAGATGAGCTGGAGAAGGAAATGGCAAACCCCTCCAGTATCTTAGCCAAGAAAACCCCAGATGGGGTCATGAAGAGTCAGATATGACTGAAATGACTGAACAATAAAAAAAATGTCAGTCCCTGGCTATATGACATTTTAGTGGCATTAGACTACATTTGTATTATAGTGATATGCAATTTGGTTTCTGGAAATGGGTGTATGATCTTAAACTTCTAGAGCTGAAAACTACCCTAGATTAAGTTACAGAGAACAAGTCTAATGCCCACAAGTCATCAAAAGCTTCAAGTAAAGATTTCATCAACAGGATATTTACAAGCCAAGTAATTCTTCTAATCCATTCATGCAAAAGACCTAAAATAAATTATCTCACTTTAATTTCAAACTGGAAATACTGGATAGGTTTTCTTTCTTTCCAAAGGTATTTTAATAAAGGTTAAGCTACTTCTTTTAACTATATGCTGCTCCAAGTGCTTAAAAGGTAAAGGGATTTTTTTTTTTTTTGGCTTCATCTAAAAATACTCTGTTATTCAGTTCAGTTCATAAATAAAACTGTGGTTTTGTACCCAATGCCCTTTGGAGAAGTGACAACAGAGAAAGCCACAAATAGCAGCTTTCTGAATAGTTTCTCTCCTCCCCCCTCCCCCAAATGTGGGGGGATCTATTGTATGTTAATATTTTAAACAGATTTAGTCATAACGGTTAAGGAGAGAATCACTCACATTCAGTTTTAATGAATGTTCAAGGCCATATGGCAGATTTTATCTCAAACATATTATATTTTCAGTTGTTAGCATACGGGTAAGGGTCTAATTTTGTTCTTCATTTGCTAGAGGACCCTTTGGAGTTCCTTATATATATTTATCAGTAACAGCAGTTGTAACATCCATGCAAACAGCAGAAACCATAACAATACTGAGGACAAATGCATTATGAATGATTTTGCATCAAAATATCTTGGGTATAAGCTTCTTTTACCCATCTTTGACCTGCAGCAATATGTAATCTGATACCATATGAGAAATTATGTGGAACCCCATTTCCACAGTAGATATATTCTGAAAACCCTGGCTGCAGCCTTCATGGTTAGAAATTGAATTGTATTTTTAAAAATATAGTAGGAGAGTTTGCTATTTAAGAGAACCCTATAATGAATCCTTTTATAAAATAAAGAATCTCTCTAATTTATCCCATTTTTCATAAATCTCATTTAACTAAAGGGGAACCACACAAGATTATCCTAGTAATAAAATAATAATCAACCTTTCATAATATACTGTCTTCATCTGAAGAACCCAAAATGCTAGTGAAGGAGAAAAAAAAACTGCCAGTAAGGAAATTATTTTAAAATGTTACTAGAGACATTCTAGAAATTAATAAACCTTCAATGGATTTCCAGAGTCTAATTAAAATGTAGATCTATATAAGTAATTCAAGCAAGGGCTTGAATTCAACATTCCTTGGAGGAGCACACTTTGTTAAGCTAACCAGCTCCCTTTTTAATTCATGAAATCCAAATACTGCTAACTGGTTTCCCCATCCAGGCCTAAGTCCCATTAGATTCTTCTTTCTATATAATGTCTCAACCACTGGGGTTAGTGGGCAGACTTGGAGTCAGGGAGACCTGAGTTCAAAGCCTGCTTCAGACACTTAGAAAAACAGAACTCTGGGAAAGTCACTTAGCCTCTGTCTACTTCAGTTTCTTCATCCATAAAATGGAAGTGAAAAGAGCATCTATCTCACAGTGTTGTTGTAAGAATCAAATGAGATAACACTTGTAAAATACTTTGAAAATCTTTTAATGCTATTATTATTGTTATTTGTTCTAAGAGGCAGAATCAGCACAGTTGATTTCTGTACTTGACAGGGATTCTAATTAATTAACTGGCCTTGAGTTCTTGAGGTGCTTTCCATCTTTTTGTGTGTGGCCAATTTAATGAATATCCATTCCTATGGAAGGATGGGGATGTAGTATGTTTCCAGGTGCTGGGATTTTTCAGGTGGCAGCTGGAAAACTGCCCCTTTGGGAAACATAGTGAGGATTTATGCTTTAGGTAGGGCTTGGAGACTGTGACTTCTGGGATTCTTTCCAACCCTGCTTTTAAATCTCTAGTACCTCTTGGCCTCTTTTATTCTCACTCTTCTCTTCATTTCTCCTTCTCAAACCCCAGACCTCAAAGAGTTTGGGGAATCTTGGAAAAGAGGGTCAGGGGAAAAAATCTCGTCTGTTCCTTTTGTTTCCTGACCTCAGACTCTGATGAGAAGGTTGGTTTCCAGCAGGGATTGCTTTCCAGCACTGGCATTCCTGGTAACTACAACATTACCTCCCCACCCTCCCAATGTGACATACAGCAATTACACAATGCACTAACACCTCACTCATCCAGTGTCTAATTTATCCAGCAACCTCAGTTCTCTAGGGCAAAGCCAAGAACTGGATGTAAGCAAGTAAATGTGCCTCTGAACAGCTCAATAGGTCATGAAGTCCATGCCTTCAGGATAATCCACTTTGTGCACAGGGAGAGCACACAGGCTCTGACTGAGAACCTATTAACACAGAAGAGAAGCTGGTCATGAACTAGAGAGGACAATGAACTTGAAGGTAGAAGTTCAGCACTAGAAGTTCACTAACCCTCTGCAATTACAGCTCTAGGGCTTGGCGGCCTCCTCCCTAAGATCAGGATCCTAAGTCTTATGTTACCCACTTCCCAGGGTTGATAGGAGAATGGACTAGGAGATTTGTGCAAAAGTGTTCAAGCGATGTTGACTCTTCATCCATAAAATGGAAATGAAAAGAGCATCTATCTCACAGTGTTGTAAGAATCAAATGAGATAACACTTGTAAAATACTTTGAAAATCTTTTAGTGCTATTATTATTGTAGTTATTATTGGATGTAGTTTTAACACGTTTGTCATCTGATTTCTGATTAGAAAAGCTAACACAGACCTGGAGTTGGGAGAATCTAAATTCTAATCTAAGCTCAGACACTTCCTAGCTGTGTGACCCTGGGCAAGTCATTTAACTCCAGTTACCTAGCCCTTGCCACTCTTTTGTCTTAGAATCGATCACTGAGATTCCAATCAATTCCAAGAAGGTAAAAGAAAAAAATGGGGAGGGGGGTAGGAGAAAGGAAGGAAGGAAGGAAAAAGAAAACATAGGAGGAGTGGGAAGAGGCAAGACCCACTAACAGCAGCACAAAATAACCCCTAAAAGCCTGCAAGAAAATAGATACAGACAGAATCTGAGAAGCAGGCCCAAACACTCAAAAAAACCTAGCAGTCTTGGGCTATTCAGTCTAAGGATAAGTAGCTACTGCAAGAGAATAAATCCTCATGACCACACTGCAATCAAAACAGCATAATCACTGCAGGAAATACTAATGATGACCTTAGATCCTCTCCAGGAGACTGGACAAGTCATGATATACGTAGGTAATGAAAGGTTATGGTGCAGTAAGTGATAGCACAGATGAAGAATTTGGGAAAGCAATGGAAGAATTGCAGGAACAGATGCAGAAGAAAGAAAGCAAAGTCACCCAAAACTGTACAAAGGCACAGAGACTAGAACAACATAAATGAAGACAATGTTCACTGGCAACAAAACTTAGGTCAGATATAATGGGCAAAGATGGCACCAAAGTAGGAAAGTTTAAGCACACGTTCTTCCTTTCTATTTCTAAATTCATTGTTGTCGTTCAGTCATTTTAGTCATGTCAGATTCTTCTTGACTCTTTATGGGGTTTTCTTGACAAAGATACTGGAGTGGTTTGCCATTTTCTTGTCCAGCTCATTTTATAGATGAGGAAACTGAAGCAAAGAGGGTGAAGTGACTTGCCCAGGGGGTTCTATCTGTTCATGTCTGATGCCAGATTTGAACTCAGGAAGATGAATCTTCCTGACTCCAGGTCACTCTATGGCACTCTATCCTGCCCAAATAGTGAACTCCAAAGTGGCATATACCTATAGACAAAAGCATTCTATTAGATTGTCTGAAAAATCATTTTGCTTTACTTTTTATTGATTCTAAGACAGAAGGTAAGGGGTCTTTTAAATGTTAAGTAGTTTCTAAACTCACAGATTAAGTTGTATTTCCTTTTGTTCATGGTTTTTCTTCAATATTAAGGGAAATGATTAGAGATTTTACCTTATTTTCTCTGTGAATGTAGAAGATGTCAGATGAGTGGTAGCTAAGCCCCAGTAGTTAATCCATTTAGAAAATAGCTCCAGAAGCACTGGAGTCCAAATTCTATCCTTAAAGCTTTGCACCAAGTCTTGTATCTGCCCTGTAGTACTTTGATCAATCTTGAGAAGGGATGCCCAGCACATCTTTAGCAAACTTGCAAAGAAAATCAGTGAGGATGCCTATTTCTGAATGTTAAGTAGAGATGAATGAATTCTGGGTTTTGAAAAATTATAGTGCATATTTAAGGGATAGGCAGCATAGTGTAGTCAGAGAGCCTGTTTAGAATCAGGAAGATTCATTTCAAGAGTCTACTTCATATGGAAGTTGTGTGACCCGCAGGCAGACTTCAAGTTACAGATGTCCTGCTGATCTCTATTGATGGAGGGAATTTCCATAGGGGGAATTTTTCTATCCCTGTGAAATCATTTCTGGACCTGCCTCTGTCCTTACCCCACTTGAAAAAGCATTACATTTACAACTCTGTTTTCTCTCTGTATTCTCTCCCTTCCATATCTGCTCCCTCTGACACATGAATATTTTTTAAGATTTTATATTTTCCCTCCATTTGCATGCAAAATCACAATTTTTAACATTCCTTTTTTTAAATTTTGGGTCCTGAATTCTCTTTTCTCCCCTCTGAGATGGTAAGTAATCTGATATAGATTTTACAAACAGGTAAAAGATTTTTAAAAGTCAAGAAACAACAAAAACTCAGAAAAAAATGAAATGTTAAAACTTGGCATTGAACATCCCTCCTCATCCTCGTTTTGCTGCTTTTTGTATTTTTTTTTAAGTCTGGTCCTCATCTGGAAGAACTCTTATGACACCACTGATTTCTTGCTTTTAGTAAGACCTAAGTCTCTACTATACTGTCAAGTTTCTCTCTGGGAAGATGACAAACTGAGGGATGAGTAGGGAAGCATTTGTGGGCAGGGAAAATAAAGGTTGCCTTGGGACTGTTGTTATGGTACACAGTATATTCTTCAAGGAGTTTGAAAAAGATTCTTCGTGTTGAAAAGGAAAATTGTACACAATCCTAAAATAGTAATCGTAAAAATGATATAGCTGGTGGCAGCTAAGTGGCTCAGTGAGTCAAGAGCCAGGCCTAGAGATGGGAGGCCCTGGGTTCAAATTTTATGCAGATACTTCCTAATTGTGTGATCCTGGGCAAGCCTTCTTACAGCTCTTCTGCCTCAGAACCAATGTACAATATTGATTCTAAAACCGCAAGTATGGGTTAAAGAAAAAAGATAAAGCTGCTGGTTCTAATGCTTTACTTATATTTTTTCTAATCTGAGGCACAAAGCAACTTTTTGAAGCATTACAGATATTCTTTATTTTACAGATGGGGCTACTCAGGTTGAGTGTTAGGTGATTTGCTCATACTCAAGTAGCTTTGTTGTTGTTATTGTTCAGTTGTTTTCTAGATATATCTGATTCTGTCATCCCATTTGGAATTTTCTTTGGCAAAATTACTGGAGTGATTTGCCATTTCCTTCTCCAGTTCATTTGTCAGAGGAGGAAACTGAAGCAAACAGAGTTAAGTGACCTATCTAGAGTCACACAGCTAAGACGTGTCTGAGCCTGGATTTTTGAACTCACGAAGATGAGTCTTCCTGACTTCAGATCCAGAGTTTCACAAATGTCAAAAGTTGCCTTTGAATTTGACTCAAGATCTAACATGTTTTCTACAACACTATGCTATTTTAATACTTGTGGTGAGGGCTGGAACTAATAAGGTGAGGGCAGGAGGAGTGGAAAAGGATTTAGCAGAAACAGGCAAGATGAATTGAAGTATTGTCCAAAAGACGTCCGATAATGCAGATTTATGGATAGTTAGGCAGTGTAACAGAGTGCTAGATCAAGAGTCTGAAAGACTTAAGTTTGATAATTCATTGCTGGTGGAGTTGTGAATTGATCCAACCATTCTGGAGGGCAATTTGGAACTATGCCCAAAGGGCGATAAAAGACTGTCTGCCCTTTGATCCAGCCATAGCACTACTGGGTTTGCACCCCAAAAAGATAATAAGGAAAAAGACTTGTACAAGAATATTCATAGCTGTGCTCTTTGTGGTGGCCAAAAATTGGAAAACGAGGGGATGCCCATCAATTGGGAAATGGCTGAACAAATTGTGGTATATGTTGGTGATGGAATACTATTGTGCTCAAAGGAATAATAAAGTGGAGGAATTCCATGGAGACTGGAACAACCTCCAGGAAGTGATGCAGAGTGAAAGGAGCAGAACCAGGAAAACATTGTACACAGAGACTGATACATTGTGGTACAATCGAAGGTGATGGACTTCTCCATTAGTATCAATGCAATGTCCCTGAACAATCTGCAGGGATCTAGAAAATACTACCCACAAGCAGAGGATAAACTGTGGGAGTAAAAACACCGATGAAAAGCAACTGCTTGACTACAGGGTTGGAGGGGATAAGACTGAGGAGAGACTCTAAATGAACACTCTAATGCAAATACCAACAACATGGAAATGGGTTCGAGTCAAGAGCACATGTGATAACCAGTGGAATCGTGTGTCGGCTATGGGAGAGGGAAATGTGGGGGGGGGGAAGGGAGGAAAAGAAAATGATCTTTGTTTCCAGTGAATAATGTATGGAAACAACCAAATAAAATAATGTTTAAAAATAAAAAAAAATTAAAAAAAAAAAGACTTAAGTTTGAGTTGTGCCTCAGACCCTTAATAGCTGTGTGATCCTGGGCAAGTTATTTAACTTCTGCCTGCCTCAGTCTGCTCATCTCTAAAATGAAGATACTAAATGTCCACTTCACAGACTGTTATGACCACGAAATGGCATTATGTACAAGAAAATGCTTTGTAAGCCTTAAAGTGCTATATAAATGCTAGTAATTTATTACTATTATTTTCATTGCCATTTTTGTTGTTATACAATATGGTTTTGTGACTTCTTCCAGCAGCATTTGGCATCTGGGGAGGGAGGAGGAGTGAATAAAATGGATGATGAAGATGACTCATTGTTGGGGATGTAGGGGAGGAATAATGAGGGAAGGGCAAGGAATTTGCGGATAGAATACAGTACATTTTAAAAAGTGGTTGGACTTGAAAGCAAAGTTCTTGACCTTTTTTTATATCCTAGACCCACTTGGCAGTCAGTTTGGGGAAGTCTATGTCCCCCTACTCAGAATCATGTTTTAAATGTATAGAATCAAATATGTAGGATTATGAAGGAAGCTAATTGTTTTGAAATGTAGTTGTTGGAATAATAAAAACAAAAAGCAAGTCAATGGAATTCCATGTTGTAAAGCAAGAAAAAAATGAATCTAGAACAGGATGGTTACATTATGAGAAGAGAGAGACGAATTATACCTAGGAGGTGAAAGGGATTCAAGTAAGCAGAACACTGAGTGCCTTGTTGAAGTAGCTAACCATGAGGTCAAAATTGTAAAGGGGGAAAGTCAAGTCAGGGAAGGAATGGTGGACTGAGAGAACATGCAAGAGCCATTAATATAATCATTGCAAGGATATGGATAGCTAGATGACCATGATAAGGGTCAAGTGAGGGTGATCTCATCAGGAGGTGGTGTGAATTCCAGAGAAGAGTGGTTGTTGAGCCATGGTGGCACACAAAGTGGTAGGTTATGTAGGAAAGTTTGTACAGAGGAGTATCCACTCCTCTTCTTATCCCTGAGTCAGGGAGTGTTATTGAAGCACAAGGTACCACTGAACAGCGTGGTGAGGGATGTGCCTTTCGGAGACTGAGGATGACTAGGAGTTTGTTGGCCATAATACGATTGGCCCAGACAACATATTGGGAGGGGCAGACAAAGGCAGATGAGGAGGAGGGAGGGGCAGGGCTTAGCTGGAATAGGATGAAGGTATGGGGAAAGTGAGTTATGCCCAGGCAGGCTCTCTTTCTGAACGACTAGGATTAGGGAAAGCAGAGGGTTAGGATTTGCCAGCCTTAGGCAAGGGGGATTACCAAATTGGCAAAACCTCAGAGAAGACCAGAATGAATGGGTCTGAGGGTTGTGAGCAGAATATTGGTGTGATGGAGCTTTCAAGCAGATTCTTTCAGGTTATTTCTCAGGTTTCTTTGGGGGCAGGAAAGGACTTCAATCTGAGGGACTAAGGACTGAGTGGGAGGAGGCATCCTAGGGATTTGAAACCAGCATTGCTGCCATATTGTTATTATTAGTTAGACTCCATTGTGAATAAACTGGGCTTTTGTGGGCTAACCTGGAAACCTAACCATTATTTATAACATTGTTTATATGGGAAATGTGTTCCAAATTCTAACAAGTGCCTTACAAATGAACTTTTGGAACATAATGAATTTGTAATTGGTGGCTGCTTCTCTTTTCATTAAAATACACTTTACTGCAATTTTCTCCAGACTAACTGATAATAATACTACCCCGTCTAGTGCCTTCTGGTATATAATACCATTTAACATATATTATATCTGGTCTGAGTTCACAAAAAACCAGGCTGTTGTTATTATCCCTATTTTTTTTTTTACAAATGAAGAAACTAAGATGCATAGAGGAAAAATGACCTATCCAACACCACACAGCTAGTAAGTGACTAGAAGCTTTTCTGAGAAGCTGCACTGAGGTGCAGCTCTTTGTTACAAAACACCACATTGCCCACATTTATTTTCATTCTATGTGTTTAATGTTAGTAAAACAGTGGAGGGGGTGCATTAGAAGAAATCTTCATTAAAGCTCAATTGTAATTATTTTGAGGATGGGGCCATATCTTATACACTCTTATCCAGCACCTAGGATATCAATCATTGAGCCTTAATCCCTTCTCTTCTGCCCTCTCCTTTGGAACTACTTGGTCTCTACTCTGGGTCTTGGACCCTGAACTGTGAGTTTTTGCTTTATCTTGCCATAAACCAAGCCTCCATTTCATTTCTCAGCCTTTTTTCGAGACCATGCTATATGCACCCTATCCTACTTCCTATGTCTCTTTTGGGTACTGTCTTCTCCCCTTAGAATGTAAGTTCCTCAAGGCAGGAACTCTTTTGTTTGCATCTTTTTCTATCTTTAGCTCTTAAAACAGTACCTTGCATTTAGTAAGAGCTTAACAAATGTTTTAATTTCAATCACTTTATGTTTATATATATGTATATATATTTATATGTATATATAATTATATATATTGCCTCCTATGTGTCCAGGTATTGTGCTAAGCTCTGGTGATACAAAGAGAAGCATAAGACTATCTCTGCCCTCAAGGAACTTACAATTTAGTGGGGAAGACATCATGCAAACAAATATATACAAAGCAAGCTATATACAGGATAAATAGAAGATAATAGAGAGAAGGCACTGGAATTAAGTCAGAGAAGGCTTTTGGTAGAAGATGGGATTTTATTTGACATTGTCATGGAATGCAGATTTGGAATTATGCGCAAAGGGCTTTAAAAGAATTTCTCCCCTTTGGCCCAGCCATACCACTGCTGGGTTTATACCCCAAAGAGATAATAAGGAAAAAGACTTATACAAAAATTTTTATAGTTGCACTTTTTGTGATAGCAAAAAATTGGAAAATGAGGGGGTGTCCATTGATTGGGGAATGGCGGAATAAATTGTGGTATCTGATGGTGATGGAATACTACTGTGATGAAAGGAATAATGAACTGGAGGAATTCCATGGGAACTGGAAAGATCTCCAGGAACTAATGCAAAGCAAAAGGAACAGAACCAGGAGAACATTGTACACAGAGAAGGATACAATGTGGTAAAATGGAATGTAATGGACTTCCCTACTAGCAGCAATGCAATGATGGAGGACAATTCTGAGGGACTTATGAAAAAGAACACAAGCAACATCCAGAGAAAGAACTGTGGGAGCAGAAACACAGAAGAAAAACAACTGCTTGATCACATGGGTCGATGGGGATATGACTGGGGTTTTAATAAAAGATAACTCTATTGCAGATATGAATAACATGGAAATCGATTATACATGTATAACCCAGTGGAAGCGGGGGTGGGGGTGGGGACCATGAATCATGTAACCATGGAAAAATATTCTAAATAAAAAAGGAAAAAAAAAGAAATGAAGTGCAGGATACCTTGAGAAAGACCTGGGAAGACCTATATGAACTGATGCAGAGTGAAGTGAGCAGAACCAGGAAAACACCCTACCCAGTAACAGCAATGTTGTACCATGATCAGCTATGAATGCTATTCAGCTGTGACTTAACTATTCTCAGCAATAAGATGATCCAGTCAATTCCAAACAACTCATGATGAAAAATGCTATCTACCTCCAGAGAAAGAACTGTTAGAGCCTGAGTGCAGACTGAAGCAGTCAGACTTCTTTTACTTTATTTTTCTTGTCCTTTTTTTTGGTGTGTTTTCTTTCACAATATGAATAAAATGGAATATGTTTTGCATGACTGAATATGTATAATCTATATCAAATTGCTAGCCTTCTCAATGAGGGAGGAGAGGAGGGAGAGAATTGAGAACTCAAATTTTAAAATAATGAATGTTGTGAAATTGGAAAAAATATATAAAAATTACAAAAAAATGGGAAAAAAAATCTGCTCTTCACTGTCCCTCTGCTGAGATGCTGCTGCCATCTTTGCAAGTTTTCAAATGCTGCTGTAACTTTGGAGTCCACCAGTCATCTCCTGCTCCACTTTTGTTTTTCTTCCAAAGGGATGAGTGCCAAAGCCCTTTTGTGAGGTTGGCTTGGATTCATTCAACATATTCTTAGCTCTTATTAGATAAGTCTTGCCACACCCAGCTGCCATACAGAAGGCTCAGTTAGCTATCAAGACTGTTTTTTCTTGTCTGGCCCTTGCTCCTTTGTAGGGGAGGTTCCCCAGTCTTCACCCTTAGCTGAGTTAAGAAGAGTGAATTAATTTCAATTTCTATCATGTGTCTTGTTTATATAAAAGGCTCTGTGGCTTTGATAAATTTCAAGGAGGCCCTTAGGAAATCTGAAGTGTAAGGTGTGGATCTGCTCCTTCTTCACATCTTCTAGCCCTTGTTAAGCAAGTTCAGTTGTATGAGATCCCCAACTTACACACTTAATATAGTAATAATGACACTAAAACACTTCTTCATCTTCTTAGGGTTAATAAAGTGCTTTTACATTAATTATACCATTTGGATCCTCACCACCACCCAATGAGGTAGGTGCTACAAATATCATTATACCCATTTTACAGATAGAGGAGGAAACTGAGGCTCAGTGAGAGTAGATGATTTACCCAAGGTCATATCCCTAATAAGTATCAGTGATAGTATTTAAAGTCAGGATTCTCCAGACTCCAAGCTGAGCATTTTATCTGAATGCTCAAGCAGGAGCTTGTTTCAGAACATGGAAAGATAGCAACTTGTTATATTCTGAATAAAATCAGTCTTCAAAGGTCATAACAACAACAGCAGTTAAAACTTACATAGCGCCTACTATGTGCCAGGCACTGTACTAAGTGCTCTATAATTATTATCTCATTTGAT